>NC_052134.2:20059739-20363111 GCF_016086655.4 Lepeophtheirus salmonis
GAGAGAGAACAGCTAGAAGATTGACAATCAGAAGCGGAATGACGGCGTTCCGGTATAGCACTTCCATTAATATTTCCATTCGATGTAGGAATAGCCATCGCAGGAGCTGCCTGAGTTGTTGTTGTAATGCATGAAGATGATTCATCCCCATGTAATGGATTCTCAATATTTGAAGAAATTAAATCCGCCATTACTTTATACATATGCATAATATCCTCCTAAAAACAAAACAAAAAAAATTATAAATTATCATTTTTAGATATCGAAGATAGTTTCATACTTCAGTTTTCCAAAGACCAGGCCTTGCATTATGATACAATTTACCGACTTGATACACATCTATTGCATTATCCGTCTCCAATTGTTTACAAAGCGTGGTAAGAGCGCAAAAGGTCCCTGCATCCGTACCTCCACATTTATCAACCACAACCAAAGGACCATCCTGGTATTCCAAGTGCCAATCTTGAACCAACTTTAGTACAGCAAATCCACGGGTAAGGCTTGGCCAGTCTGGACAATGAATAATTCTTACTTCAAGTTCATAATCATCATGTCTAGAGGATATAACTAAATCATAAGTGGAGTGACCCTCATGAATCGCTTCTTCAATGAATCTGACTTTAAAACATTCTTGATCAAATTCTTCATCTCTGGTAGGCCAAAACACGGGAAATTCCTTAATACGAGATAATTCAAATTATAACTAACAAACAAAGTTACTATAAAAGAATACAACTCTTACATCAGAGTCAATAGGTGAAAGTAATACGACAGTTTGAGCATTGTGATCCCAAAGCATGCTCCAAAATTCTTCTTTAGTTTCTGCCGTGGGATGCTGAGTAATGACAAATTCACGAAGTTTGCTGTTGCCATGAAGCCAAGTAGCATTAATAAAATCAGAGCCTTCCACACCAGGCTTAGGAGACAAAGCAACGCGAAAAGATTCAACAGGAATCAGATTTGAGTCTCTACATTTTGATACATTATAAGACTTCCTAGAGGACATGAAGTGAAAATCGTTGGGCTCAAACGAAGTTATCAACTGAAATATCGAATAATTATATTTTATAAAAAAGGGACAAACGGCTTGGGCGTTTATTTTACCTTAAATTGCCTTTGAAGTAAATTAATTTTAGAAATAATATCTTTTTTCATAAGGATATCAATGAAATTAACTATTTTGTCCTTGGGAATCTCAGTAATACATGATCTTGTTGCTTCAAGAAGAGCATCATGTATAAATACATACTGTTCCTCCGTTTGAACAAGATGATTTCTTTGACCACGAATGTGCCTCAAAAAGCCAAAAATGTTGAGCTCATATTTAGTAGTAATTTGTTGAAGCATAGCATCAATAACAATATAAGTTCCTGTTCGACCCACTCCTGCACTACAATGTACAATAATGGGGCCTCCGTCAGGCGGATTACTTCTCGAAGATCGTCGAATAAAACTCAAAACAGGAAGAGGATGAGCTGGAACTCCGTGATCCGGCCAACTAGTGTAGTGGTATTGAAGTATTTCACGATCAGATGAAGCCCATTTCTTTTTCCTCAACTAAAATTGAAGGAAAATTATATTTTAAAAAGATAAAAAAACGTCGACTCATATCCTAGGTATTAACTCAAACTTTTTTTTAAATAAGAAATCTTTTTTAATAAAACACAATGTAAGGAATTAACTTTTAATTGGCAAGGGACACAAATTGAAGTAATCATTTCTAGACAATAAAAAAAGTGATTCACATCAGTCTCAATTATTTCACTTCATGCTGCAGATATAAATTATGGTAAAAAGAAGAAGTTAACTTTATTAATTGCTAATATTTCATGTGTAATTTATGCATAAAACTATGCGTACAATTGACTAACGAAAAAGGCATAGAGATAATAAATTAAAACTGGACTACACACTACGGACAGATTAAAATTTACTCATGCAAACAAATTATCTAAAGGTTTCTAACATGTTTTTGGATTAAGAAGACAAAAATGCAACAAAAAAAATAATGATTAAAATTTGAAAGGGATCACTAATAGTAAGTAATAAATGAATCATGCAATAAGGGACAGTGAGGTATGATAAAAAGAACGGGGAGAGAGAGGGGTGGGGGGGCAATAATAATAGACGTTCTCAGAAAGATAAAAGTAAGATTGATTATATGTCGATCAACGTACCGTGTTTACTTTTTCACCTGTATCCTATGAATTTAAATGATTTGAATGTTAAAGTAAAGCATATATTTTTTTAAATATGATTATTCAAAATATAACATTTGTTTTCAAGGTTATCTTCATTAGTATATTATGTAGTCATAATTCGTCGTGTCAAGTATAACGTAAGGAATAAAATAATTAATATATGTATAGCCATAACATAATAATTGCTCTACATCTGTGATATATTTTTTTTTCTCTCTTTCTTAAAAACTTTCCAAAATGATGCAACTCTTTTAATTTATGTATGTATATTCGAAATGATCAACAATTTGTGAATACACACAAGTATGCTATTCAAATCGAAAGGAATTAGGATAAACTGAATGACTAATGAATTGTATCTATCATAATTCATAAAGATCAAGTAGTAGCTGTAAACAGTTGGAACGTACCTTCTTGATTAGTCAACAACCAATTAGTATTGAGTATTGATTAATTAATTATCATTTTATGTCAACGTATTCTATTTAAGTACATATTTCATATTTTTGATCATGTATTAATAAGATAACCTCGAAAGATACTAAAACAAATATTTTTCTTACCTTTAGATGCTTGATTTTCATAACTCTAATTGTATAATTGGCCATAACCTCCTCCTTTGCCAAATGCACTTCAATATGGCCATATACTTCTGAACTATTTACTTCCTTTGGCCAATATAAATCACATTTCCTCTGCAAGGTATATTTTTAATATATACAAATTACTAATTAATCATTTTTATTACCCTTCCTCTCTCCATTAAATTTGTAATCATCACTATAACATAAACATTCTGTTCCCAAATCATTCTCCAATATGCATCAAAGGTTTCGTCCAAAGGACCTTGTGTACCAATGTACGAATGAAATTTCTGAAATCCATCGATATAGTTTGCATTTATGTAATCTGAAGTTTTTTTGTAACCACTAATGGGAGCTAACTGAACTCTACTGTGATCGTCTTTTTTCCATTAAATAAAGAAAGAGTATACTATTAATTAAATATTCAGAACTGGAGAGGGGATTATCCTACAGGCAACAATGTTTAAATAACGATTTTTGCATTTATTATCCGGATGTGAAGAATGTTCATGCGTGGCATTGACTATTGTACAGGAGTACTTTTGAATTTCATCGTATTCTTTTGAGAAGCCTATATCCGAATCCGCATGAAGTTTAGCAACATGACTTGGAAAATCATCAACCATGACGGGACCTTTTTCACCATCAGGACCAGGCTCTCCTTCCCAATCAGGAATCCCAACCGGTGCAACGACTCTTGGAGGATCTCCGTCCAAATAATAATATGCTGCTTTGAAATATTGCCTATAAAGGAGTAATAAGTTATGAGTATAAGTCCTCTAAATTGTTAACTTACCGCCACAACACAAAGCCAACAACTGACAAGAGAAGAAAGATTGCAGAAAAAATCGTTCCAGCAATCATCCCAGCGGATAATTCTCCTTCTTCGTCTCCAAAGGGGCTCACAGGTGGTTCTTCACAATCCTCCTCAGGTAAATACACAAGCATTTGTTGTGAAAAATCTCCTCTAAATGAAATATTTTCAAAAACAATACTTTCTGTAGAGGCTTGAACACGAATTGCGTAAGTTGTTTTACCCTCTAATCCCTCAATAATGAACTTTAAAAAAAACACATTTTACTCTGATAAATATTCATTTTCAAGAACGGAATGAACTTACAGATTCTTCATCTCCAGAGCCGGCTTCTACTTCTAACTGCTTAAAAAAATCCAATGAATTTTGGAAGGAGGTCACTCTATCATCTTTATAGACAAATTCTCTATAATAAATAAGATAGGTGTCGATCGTCTTGGTGAACTTTTCCGGGCGACTCCAACTAATCCATATTTGGTTCGTTCCGTAGCATGATGCATTGCTCAGCAAAGGGATTCCGGGGGCTTTCACATCTGTATGCACTTGGATGGAGTCGGATTTCTCCGTTTCTCTCAAATCCTCTTTGACTTCTTGAGTCCCATCCTCTCCGCTCCCACTCCCGCTCCCTTCCACCTCATAGAGACCTTTGACCCAAATCCTATACAAAGAGTACGGCTCTGAAATATCAAGAAAAAAGGGCAACTCTGAGTTCAGACTCGCCTTATTCACACACTTCTGGGGTTCCTTAGCTACCGAGATGCGAAATGTTGAGAGGAGGACTCTCACTCGTAGAGATACTCTTCACATCCTTCAAGTCCTCATGCTCAATGAAGATCCTGAACCCACGAAGCTCTTCCACAGGAGGATAGTCCCATGTCAAACTCAAAGCATCACCGGATACATCCAAGGCCCTTACATTCATAGGGACAGGTTCCACGAGGCTGACAGGTGTTGGAAGAGCTGCACCATCATCACATAACTTCATTAATAACAGTAAGAAGAGGAACATAGTCATATTATATTAGTTTCACATTCATCAAGATCCCATTTTGGATTTTTCTCTCCTTGAGTTGTTTCACTTCATAATAATAAAATAAATATATTGAAGGAATGAATGTCACAGAGGGATTTCCAGGCACACGCAACCTCTTTCTTGTCAAACACACACACACACACACACACTCGGCACCATTCTCTCTCCTTCTCTTTTTCCCTTCCCTCTCTCTCCCTTCTTGCTTCTTTCTTTTTTCTTCTTTCTCTTTTAATTTCTTTTATTAATTCTATACAAGGAACACTGAAATGAATATGGAACGTGCTCTTATTTTATGCTCGACGAAAGTGCAAAATAAGTTTTTTCGTATTAATATTATGGTAATGTCGGCCATTTTGGGTGCCTAAACAACCCAGCTTCATATTCACAATAAAAACCCTTTCTTTACTAATATTAAGAAAAGTAATGAACTTTTGGATATTCAAATGGGACCAGTAAATAAAAGGACTTACTGTCCATCAAAAATGCAGCCCTATATTGGCTAGTTATATTATATACTAGCGGTAGTACCAGACAGTAATTAAGCGTTGACATATATTAATACATTTTGCATTAATATTATAGAAAATAACTCTCCAAGAAATCTTTAGTGTGACTCTCCGTCTTTCAAGAGGACACTCAATAACTACTCAATACTTATATTAATTCATGTGTTTTCTCCTCAAGAGTGAAAGAATAACAATAAGTCTTAGAGAAAAAAAAAATTAATATGATGTAATCACTGATTACTTTAGTCTCTAAAGCACTCACTAACAACAACAAACAAAAACATTAATACGACTATATTGTTATTTCATATATGATACATTAGGGGGTACTATATACAGTGCACCTTGTATACACCTTCAATCCTATATACACACGCCTGCACTATTTTGTTAATACGACTACATTGTTGTTTCTTAGACAAAAATATCTTTATGATATACATTAGGGAGCATTGTATACACCCTATGAATTTTTTTCAGACATTCATACAGATAAACTTTGCTCTATTTTTTCTATTTCTCTTTTCTTTGAGGAGGTTGTGGTTGATTTTTTTTTTTGAAAAAAATTAGAAATTTTGCTTTGCTGCATAATTTCATTGAATGACTTGATTTAGAAAATAAATCCTTAAAAAAATTTTATTCCCTGTTTATTCATTAAGAATTTTCCATAGCCCTTTATGCGATCAATCAATTTACTATCAAACTAACATGGTTTCAAAAAAAAAAAAAACCTACTTTGCCGTCATTTAATGAAATTGAATCAAAATTATTTAATATCTGAATTATTTTTTTGTTTCTGAAGCCAACAGAAACTTTATACAAATAAAAAAAATGAAAATTGTTTCAAAAAATTCTTCAATAACAATTTCTTCTACCTAAAAGTGTGATTGAACTGTGAATTAGCTCCATTTTATTTTTAGTTTTATTGTATATTCTAAAAAAATTGTGTCGAATTAAAAATATATCACATGTCATTACATTGAATAATTATATTATACTTAAACTTTCTATAAATAAAAATTTAATTATTTCTTGAAATAGGTAAGAAATGAGCCGTGTAATTTCCTATTTACTGTCCTTTACTTTATGAATATTAGAAAATTACTTTGAACTTAAGTCAAAATAAGCGCACGCCAAAAGAAGATATTTAATTTCAATGTTCCCTTAAAAGGTGCTGCTGAAAGCGATTTCTTCCTGTTATAAACAGTTCAATGGATCTGTCATCCATTCATTTAATATCATTTATTTTTTTAAATTCAAATCCTGATTAGGAATTATAGTTATTTAATTAATAATATAAAATAACAAGTACGTTATCTATTCTACTTTCATTCAAGCATATCACTAATTTTTTTCTGCGATACGAAATGATTTGTCCGCGGAGTTCTTTCTTTAAATGGATATTTTAATAACTGATATAATATATATCATATATGATATGTAGCATCTTGCTAAAGCCTACGACTAGCAACAGTGCTTGCCTCTTTCACCTATACATATTTAGAATGTATTGTATATATCATACATTACACATTTAATACATAATATTTTCTTGAATATATTTAAACATTAATGAATATATTTTAAAGGAGTTAAAGTACGGGTATATCAGTTTGTTTACGTTAAAAGTAAGAAAAAAAGTTTTTTCGTTTTGAGCAGTTTCCAAAATATTTTAATTCTCTATGTATGTTTCTACAATACAACAAACTTTATGTGTACTTATTTCAAAAATGTATCCAAATAAACTCTGAAAATAAAATGTGAAAACAGAACACAAATAATCGGTGATTAATAATGAGTTGTTATGTTTCTAATAGTCTTCCAATAGTTTAAGTGCTAAAGTTGTTCATTATTAGATTGTTTTTCTTAGCTTTTTCAAAATAAGGGAAACTTTGCGTGGGGCGGGAAGGTGGGTAGGTAATAATGCTCCCCCCTCTTTTATAGAACAAAGTATTAATTTAAAAGAAATGTAAATACAATATCTTTCGATAATTGGCATTAGGATTGAAACCATCCTCGAAAGGTCTTTACTTATCTAAGTTTATGTTAGCCCTATAACTCAACACACAACATATCCCTATACTATACCTACTAATGAAAAATTAAGACTTAGGACTATTGATATGAAAACAATTATTAGTGAACAACCCCTTTTACAGCTTCAGCGTAACACTCTAAATAAGTTATAATAATCAAAAGCTAAAGAGTATTTATTGTCAGTTTTGAATACTAATTAAGATCCTTAATTAAATAGAACCATATAATATAAATTAAACAAAAATGCATAAGTGACTTAAAATAGTGCTATGTCGACTCGAAGAATTATCAAATTGGTTTGACTCGACTCAAATGGTGAGTCTATTTTCCAATTCGAAAAAAAAAAAACAAAAAACAATTCGACTTATATTTTATTGAATTGGCTTAATTTTCAATGGGAAAATTTATTTAATATTGTGTATTTTGATGCCAATTGTCGATGCTTCTGCTTCTTATTCCTTAATCAGTGATCAATCGTTGATTGGCTGAATTAGGTCTAGATTAGTTGTGAACATTTATTGAATAATAATTCTGTAGTTGGGAAACGGAATTTAGGCCTTTTTTTTTGTATATTTTCACAAGAAAGTTTGCAAAATGCAATAAAAGTAACGATATGGAAAAGAACCAGAGACAAAACACTATTTAAGAAGACGGTATAAAATAAGGTAGAAACGATATTTGACAGCAACACTGTTATATTAGCGAGAAAATACTTGATATAAATATTTGAGATGATATTTAGATAGAAACTGGAGAAGAATTCCTTTTTGGTAATGAAATGTCAGGATAGAATAATTAATTAAACCTTATTTATTCAATTTTAAGGTCATTTGATAACGTTTTCTCTTTACTCACTCTATTTTTTTTAGTTGTATCATGTATTTTCTTGCCACTATCACAAAGCAAACTCAATTTTGCACCAAATATAATAGATAATACGAGTGGGGCGCCCAATGTTACCGTAATTTTGGGAGAGTCTGATCTACATATGTATCGCCCAAGAATGGGCGAATCAAAATCATATTCTAAAAAAAAACTTAATCGGGAAGAAACCGTAAACTAATGCATGAAGCTGACTACGACGCTGCTTAGGTTATTTTGTCAAGTGTCTCCTTTTTTTGCTTTTCCAATTATCTAACCTTTATAAAACTATGCTAAACTATTTGTCTACCAGGGCCCCGAAAGGTTATCAAGGTAATGAAGAAATGTCTTTGCTGAGGAAATCTTTGTGAAGATCAGTTAATCCCCTCCCCCTCCAAAAAAATACGTATAGGAGGTAGTGTTATCCGATCCTATCTCGGATATATTCTTAGAATAATCACAGAATAAATACGAGAGACTTTTACCAAGGTACGCGCGTATTAGACATCTATTTATATGCTAAACTCGCTAAGAAGTATCTCACAATAACAATAACAGATTACATAGATACATATATTATATAACCTAGGAGTTAGGACTACATGATTAAAAGGACTGCGCGTTAAAAGAAGAGGCGTACAAGATCCGTCATAACAAAAAAATACGTACCCAAATAAGTAGAAGAGATATAAATAATTTTTATTATAAATACACATCTATAGTAAGGGTACATAAGACCACAGAGGCAGTGGTGTTACTTTTTGGTCAAATGAAAATTTATATATAAAAATAAGGAAATAATTATTTTTTCAAATTCAAAATGGTATAAATCATATTCTTTTAATTTGCCACCACAGATTTTTGACTGGCCCCGTTAGTTGAAATCTCTCATTCAAAAGAAGCATCCGTAACATTTAAGGCATTTTTTTGTATCATCTAATGGTCTGAAATGAAGTCAAATGGTTATTTTTCTATCATCAAATTTTTATTAATACATATTAAATTTAAAATATACATCGAATTTATAATAGCAGACCCTATTTGACAGTCATTCTTGAATTTTCTGCTGATTTATTGAAATTGATTCAAATTTTATTAGTTTTTCCAATAAGTTTGACTATTTTTCGCTGATTATTTAAAGATGAATTATCTTTCACCGTTCTCTTTTTTTTTAAAGTCTAATTTGGTCATTTTTTGTTTGAACAAAATTACGCATGAAAATAATGAACATTTTTACTGAGATGACAGTAGCTTTATTCTTGAAGACATTATGACCAAAATTACATTCTTGTAGTAAAATTGCATCAGTGATTTGATCATTTTCCATCTGCGCCGCCACAGCAGACCCAAACAAAGACTACGGATTCTCAGAATTGATTAAGATATTGTAAAGGATTAGGTGGCTCATAACAGTATGATAAAAATTATTAATAAATATTACAATTACATATAAAGAATCTGAAGGAGATTTCAGTCCACCTCGATTGCAAATGTTCAAATATTCCAACTGATAATTTCCATCAACAAAATCGAATAAATCTGATTATTTTGCTTAATAAGGTAGTAAATTTTAGCAGTCCTCATAGTTAATTGTTTTAGAAAGCGAATAGCAAATGAATCCGGCATTAACCAATATGTTGGTACCAAGGATGTTGGTAATGATGTCATTTATAGAAATGTCCCCATTGTAAATTGTGAAGATGATTTTCAGCATAATTTTGACATTTACTTTATTATTAATAATTATTTAGATCTCATCGATATCTATCCTTTGCTCAATTATATATAGCAACTTCCACATTAGGAAAAAAGGGTGATGATCTTTTTGATTAAACTCCACGTCTGGCTGGTGTTTAGCAACTTAATGTTATGACATATTTAACTGAATTCATGTCAGAACAAGAAAATATTATTTGGATCAATCTATTATTTCAATATTCTGTATTTATAATTTATTGTTATTATTAGTTATATGATTACAATTGTTTAATTTAGTATATTTAACATAAATGTATGATGCCTTATTTTTTAGTACGTAGATTATATTTAATTTAAGACTTCTTTTTAAACTTGGAACTTCAAATATATTTCGAAATACTCTACTTTGTTGTTTCACTAGTTATTATTTTGAGAATATGGTTAATAAAGAATTACAATTTCATGGAGTGTGACGTTTTCAAATCTACGTAACGGATAAAAAACGTCTAAGTCAATTATATATAGTATATCTTCATTAAACATTTTGCTAATAAATACTTTCGTTACGTCCCGAATTTTGATATCTTTCTCCTTCAACTTCTACTTTAATTCCTTTATTTCTTCTTCATAGACCCCTTTTGAATTTGTAGGTTGGTATTAATATCATTTACATGCTTTACCTCAGGAGAAATATATGTAATACATACCATATTTAAAAAAAAAAATAAGGTAACTAATCCAAAAACAAAATTACCATTATAAGAAGTTTCATCTATTGTTGATGAAATTAGATTCATGTACACTAAGTCCATTTATCTACTTTTGGATGTAGGAGGTTCCAAATAAGGAGTAAAGTATGTATGATCAAATCCGAGAATGCTTAGTAGGAACAAAATGTTCCCTACGTATGGCCCTTATCCACTTTTTCCTGAGGTCGCCATTCTTAGGAAATGAGTGGAAAGAAACCTTAAGCTTGGGGATACAAGAATTGGGTCTATTTTGACTACTTTTTAGCTCACGGTCGCCACTTCTACCGCCAAGGCAGCAACAGTTTAACATATTATCGGTAAGTATTGAGTAATGATTATTGGGAGCTTGGAAGTACTCCAATAGTTAATTAGGCATAGCTTCAATATGAGGAGGAAAATAGATAGCTTAATTAACTCTAACTAATTATTAGAACTGTAAAATTAACATTTACCCACTCTCTGTTGTAACTATTCAAATTAATTAATACAAATATGGAACTTAGTTTTTTCTAAAAATTTTCTCCTTCACAAATAAAAATAAACAAGACTAAAGGAAATATTAGGCCGTAGTATGTAAGCCGCCAAAACTAAACACCTTGCATGTACTCAAGTATTCTTTGAATAATTGTATCAGACTTTAACAAGTAACTGTATATCCTTCATTTATAATTGTTCTCGACTTGACTAATCTGCTTTTAAAGTTTTAACCTGTACAAAATTCTAAACTTGAACTCGATATGTTTATTTTAATGTAACAGTGTGTGTCTTTCTATCTCTTTGAATAACGAAATTGGGTAAATATATATTATAAGTCACAGGGTGCACTGTATATAGAGCTCCATGACGTATGTTTTAAACATATTTTGATTTAGTCATATTAATGAAATATTGGAAGAGTGTGTATATAGCATCGAACATGTATACATGGTGAAATGATGTAAATCATATTAATATTTTTGATATAAGAAATAATAGTGTAGCTGTTAATTAAATATTGCAGGCGTGAGCGTATAACAACAGTACTGTTTCTATTTTTTTTTGTTAAGCGTTTCTTATGTATATCATCTATAATTATAAATCGTGTGCATTTTCAATATATTATGTTAAGATTTGAATAAATATATACAATAGTATCGGTATGTTTTTGTTAATGAGTACTTATAAGGCTAAAGTACCCATCAGTCATCCGGAAAAATTATTTTGAGTTTTCTCAAACTATTGTTATTATGTTTTCATTCTTGAGGAGAGAGGACGTTTTATGAATTATGAATTGAGATAAGTATTATTGTATTGAGTAGTCACGTGTGAGTGTACATATGAAAAACTGAGAATAACACTGAGGAATATTTGGAGAGATATCTTCTATAATATATACGTAAAATTTGTCTTAAAACTGACACTTAAGTACTCCGGGCAATCCAGGTTACCGTGGAAAGTATGTTATAAAGCGAAATTTTTATTCCTTGATTATTTTATAGTAGTGTTAATCAATAGCCATACTTTCAAAAAATCCTTAAAATCCTTTGCTTTTAAAATTTAAGAGCAAAGGGAGGTTTCGGAATACATACTTATACAACTAGCTATCAAGTATGTATTTGTGCTCGTGATTTTAATTTTTAGTAGGAAAGTGAAGTATTAAAACTTAAATGAAGCTTACATCCTTTATGAATATCTTCGTTAATGAAATTAGCATTCAATATGAAGGTTTCAAAGGTTGTGTGATTTTTGTGTGTATCAAGTTACGTTATTTTATCATATTGTACGTATTTTTAAGACGTCACCATTGAAGATGTCAGCCATTTTGGGGGCATTAACAACAAAGTTGTAAATGAATACAACCTTGTATGAATACTTTAAAAAAAATGTCAAAATGATATTAATGAACTACATAATAAAATATTTCTCTAATCCCATGTTTTATTATTTATTTAACTCTAATATGTATTTAAAATATGTTACTACATCGTGATACAATCTTATTTACATAGTTTGGAGAATAAATTAACTTTTACTTTGGAAAGAACAAGCTAATTTTGTCTAATTTTTCTACATTTCTCGTCCCCTGTAGATCAAAAACAACAACAACATAATCACAGTCTTTGATTTAATTCAAATATTTCTGTTCATCATTGCCATAAAGTAGTATTAAATGATTGCACGTGTTAAGTCTTTGTTATTTATACAGTCATATGATTAATTTTCATCAAGATTTATTGGAAATTTTTTACATTTCATGAAGTAAAAATATCAACTATGACACATAACCACGTGAAGCTTTTTTAAATTCACTTGCAACCTCGACTATTAAAGAGAAAACTTCATTTGAAAAAAAACATATAGAAAGAAAACATCTGTGTTGAATACTACTTGATGCCAAATACAAACAGTAATATTTGAATTATATCAAATTCCTAGTAACTGAAATCCCGTGTTGTGGTTCTGTTCGTTGCCTTATATTTGTACAATTTTTATGTATGGCAAGCAGAAATAAATAATTAACTAACTAAATAATCTAGCTACTGAAAATCCTTATCAAATGGCCAGATCTCTCCAGTTAATTTTGCTTTGGATAGATTATATTATGAACGATAAAAATAGATTTATGGAATAAAACTTATATGGTCCCAACATTTAAATCAATTTATTGTCTAAACCATGTAGAAACATATAGATAGATTATGCTTTAATAAGATATTATCTATATATTGTGCAATAGAGTTTGTGTCCTTTATGGGTGCCCAGATCCTTAAACCTAGGAGCCAGAAATTTTACATGGATGACATGAAAATTGATGTTTAACTGAAATATCCGTCATTTTTGATTTTTCTTCTCTTTTTCATTTAGCTGCAATTTCTAATTTTTTTAAAACAAATGCTACAAAACGATGCATTTCGTACATAAAATTTTTATGTCCCACATTTATAAAGTAGTTTTAATTTAAAGAACATTTAATTACATAATTGCTGTAATATTTGCAAATATGAATTAGTGATCGACGGTTATTTTTTCAATGACATTATTCTTCATAACTTTTTTGTTTTTGCAAGTATGGAAGAAATATTGGTAGTTTTGTTTTCCTTTTTACAATTTCTATAAATGCAATGTATTTTTTTTTGCCAAATTAGTGGAAAAAAAGTGTTTTTCAATTTTATTTGTGAATTTTGATTAGCCAATTTTTTTACAAAAATAAAAATGGACCTATCATAGGGATAATTTTTGTATGCATATATGTTGGTATGATATTTGAGGTTTATATCACAATTTTTTTATTCATAATCTATATCTATGTATATAAAAGAGATATATACACCGGTGAACATAGGAGGTGAAATTTTGCATGGGTCTCTCTTTTGAACTTGGTCAGGCTAAGATGGGGTTGTTGATTTTTTGGAGGTTCATATAGCTTATTCTATACCCAAAATACAAAAACTTTTTTTTTGCAGCTCAAGGAAACTAGATAGTAAGGAATCAAAAAGTGATTGGCGTATCAAAAAACAACTATACGAATAACTACGGTGCTAAAAAAGAAATTGTTGAAAATTGCAATTTTGTTTTTTTTTCAGATGAAAAAAAAAAAAAAATGAACTTTCAATGAAATATTGGATTAGTAAACATTTAAAGTTTAAATTAGTCTTGAAATTTGTTTCCATATAAATTAACTGATAAAAATTGATGTTTATTTGAAATATCTGTCATTTTCTGAATATCTTTTTTCTCATTTTTTAATCAAACGTCTATTCTGAATTTCTTTTAAAGGGATGCCACAAAACGATACATTTTGGAAACAAAATTTTGGATTATAACTTAATCAACTAAGTATTTTCAATTTCCATTTTATTAAATGATTTTTTATATTTCCAAAAATGAACCAGCTATCGAGGGTTATATTTGACAACATTATTATTCATAACTTTTTTTTTTTTGCAATAGCAAAAAAATATTGGTAGGTTTGGGTTCCTCTTTACAATTCAAATAATTGCTATTTACAACTTTTTTGTGCAAAGTTAGTTCATTTTTTTGGAATTTTCTACGGAAATTTCGTTTTGAGAATTTTTTGAAGTAAATAAAAAATGGATTCCTCATATAGACAATGTTTTTGTTGTAAATATGTTGGTATGTTATTTGAAGTTAGGATACAAGAGCCAATAATAGAGTATTATTATTTTTTAAGGGAGGGGGGATGCTATGTCGAGACTTTTTGCCGTAGATTACTTTACTTAACCGGATTGATATAGTATAAAGAATCCAAGATAATTAGAATAATCAAGATTTTTTTCGACAACAACGAAACATTCATAGTCTAAGTATTAGTATATATAATTATTTCTGAATTGTTTTTTAATTTTCTCAATTAATTTCACCATTTTTAATGTGATTTCCCTCTCCTTTCTTGCCCCGAGCAACACTAGGTAACCCTTTGCCAGTACGTACATGTAAATCCAGTGTGTTTTTACCTGTCCTGTTAATTTGTAATCTGTAGTATAAAGAACGAATTTTATTTTCCTTAGCAGTTATCATTATTATTTAATTCCTGAGTAGTGAACTTCCTTTCCTAAATAGATTAAACTATATTCAAAACCTGTTTAAGCGTTCGTGTGTGCTCATGAAAGACTCTGAAGATTTGTTGCAGAGATAAAGTTGTAATTCTTTGTTGGTCTCAAAGTAGAATTGGGGATCGACATCGGAGTAATTTTAGCAAATGTCATTGTATATATCCTTTTTTTTCAATCCTCTCTCATCACAGCTGATTGTAGCTGATCTCATGAAACGTCATGATGAGCATTCTTCAAATTGTTAGGGCTACCATATTGATTTTCGGTTTCTTTTTTTTAAACATGCCCAATCCACACTGAATTTTCACCTTTGATTACACTGCTCAACACAATTTTTCTTGTATGTGTTTTTAAAGTGAATCTAACTGCATTTTGGCTACTGACTTCAAATCAGTAATTAATTTCTGCCTATCACATCAAGTTTCTGAACAATGGGGCGATGAAAACATACTACAACACATACCAAAAATCTTTAATTTACGAGAGAAAATGAATACATTAGTTTTGTTTTCAGTGTTTTTATTTGCATATTTGCTGTTGATTTCAATGTGTCACTAGTTGTTGGTTATCACATGAGGTTTTTGAACTATAGGTTGATTCAAAGGTTTTATTTTATTCCATTCTAACCCAGTGATCCTTGTCAGCTCTACTGCCCCAGTAGCAAAGGAATCCAGTGTATTTTGTGTAACCTCCTTCTTCACCCAAAAGGAAGTTCGCCATTTTTAAAAACACAAAGATTAACCTCTGGTGATCGCGGTATTTTTCGTTCAAGTACTATTTTTGATGTTTCCAATCCCTCCTTCATGGAGACTGAGTGTCTTATTGGAATACATCCATATATGTTAACATAGTGAAGTAAAATACACTTTGAACAGGTTTTTAGCTATTAATAGAGTGTATCCACTAACTTGAATGATATTCAGGTAATCCCACAGCCACAAGAAGTCCTTCAGTATTACTGCAGTATCCAAACTGATTTTTGGAATCAAAGACCTCCCTCAGTTCTGCGTCTCTGTTACGATAAAATGTGACACTTGTGCACTGAGTAAGTATGTATTGCTCTTGCAGTCTGGAAGACAACAACTCCGCAGATTGTTAAGGTAAATTCAAACCTCAAATCAGGTCATTCAATTCAGGTTGACTATACAGAGAAGGTTGACCAAACAATGAACCCAATAGTATGCAATTTGTATCTGCATCTTCTTCATCATCATCATCGAGTATGTGTTTCCTCAACAATATCTGCTAACTTGGTGAAAGCAGGTACAGGTATTTCGTCCGAATGAGGAACTGGGCATATTGCAGAGGAAATGCTATGGTATATCATGTATCGCTTGTTCTCTTTATTGAATCCTTTAACATATACAGGGCATAAGTAGAACTCATCTAGGTGGTTTGTTGGTTCTCTCCAAATCATCGGCACACCAAATTTGAGCTAAACATTTTTTCGTGAAACCATGAAGGTGATGTGTTCGAATTTCATGAACAGCTATGATGGTGATTTAAAAAATGTTTCATAACTCCAAGTTATTTGACATATTCCCTAGAATTAGGCTGAAATCCGTCCATTTGTGGTGAACACTCTCGTACATCGGGCTTGAATTCAATAATTTGAGTAGCCGTCATTTTGGTAACTTGTTCAACTATTAAAAATAAAATTTAGTGTTAGTTATACATATATACAAATGAAATTTATATGAACAATTAATACATTTTATAAGATGATATGATGTCAATACAGTACCTGTTGCATTGGCATAGGAGTATTCAACGTCCCGTTTCTGTGTCATTTTCAGATCAAGTATCTCCAAACTAAAGAAAAATTGTAGGTGGATACCGAGGCTTTATCTGAGCTAAACAGCGATAGATCATGTAATTGCAGGGAATTAAACGTTTTTCTAGGGGCTGCTTCTTTAA
This sequence comes from Lepeophtheirus salmonis, assembly GCF_016086655.4. Lineage (NCBI taxonomy): Eukaryota > Metazoa > Arthropoda > Copepoda > Siphonostomatoida > Caligidae > Lepeophtheirus > Lepeophtheirus salmonis. The sequence continues at coordinate 20,076,693 of NC_052134.2, forward strand.
AATAGGAAAATTTTGATTGCAGCTGTTCTTAAATGCCTCCGTTTTCGATTTATTGAATGAAAAATATCTTCTTCGTTGAAGTTACCTAAACATAAGACATGCAAGCCTATTGGTTTCTAGTTCCACTGCCTCAAAACACGTGACCAAGCCTTATTGTGGTGTAAATCTTTTGGAAAACAAAAAAAACCTGATACATTCGTATCTGGAAAATGCTGATTTTGACATCCAAAAGTAGAATAAGCAGGCAATTTCACACCGAAAAAAATATTCTTATTTTAAGCATAGCTTCTGTTCTTTTAAGCAAGGGTTTTATAGGTATGTTTACTGAATCAGATGGCGTTCCAGCTGTAGAATGTCCAGACTCTCCTATTCTTAGGCACTGATTTGGAATATCATACTTTTTTATGCCTCAAGAAGTGTAGGGGCTCATTTAACGAGCGCTCTTTTGTATGTATATAACACATCGGTCAGTAAGTCCCGGGCCAAGATGGGGAAATTTTTATTCATTAATATAATCTCCTTTCAGAATTGTACAATCGTTCCAACGTTTCTCTAGTTTTTCGATACCCAGATGTAGAACGATTCAACCTTCGACCTTCAAAATATGTTTCAGTTTCGAAAATCACTTCTTTATCTGAGCCAAATCTCTTTCCATAGGGCATCTTTTTGAGTTCTAAGAAGAGCCAGTAGTCACTAGGAGATAGATCTGGAGAATAAGGTGGGTGTAGTAGCAATTCAAAAACCAATTCGACCAATTTTGCGGCTATTTTTATTGACTTGTGACACGGTGCATTGTCTTGGTGAAAGAGCAACTTTTTCTTCTTCAAATGATGTCTTTTCTGCGTAATTTCGGCCTTCAAACGATCCAACAAACCAATATAATAGTCGCTGTTGATTGTTTTTCCATTTTCCAAGTAGTCAATGAATAAAAGTCCATCCGAATCCGAAAGTAAAGCGGCCATGACCTTCCCAGCCGATGTTTGAGTATTTGGACGGCTTTTTCATCTCTTTGAATCACCTGCTCGTTGTTGCTCTGGTATGAGCAAACATGGCACCCATTTGGAAAACAGCTTTTTCAAACACAAATATTCGTGTATGATGGTGTAAACACTACCTTTTGATAACTTCAGTGTATCAGCTATCTCTTACAACTTCACATGATGATTTTCATGGTTTTTTAAGGTTTTTCCCGGAATAACCATCTCATTTGGCAGGCAGGGGTGTTCAGCATCATCAGTGTCCATACGACCACGTTTGAAATTGGCAAAGCATCGTTTGATTGTTGTGTTCAATGGGGTTGAGTCCAGATAACATTTTTCAAGCAAAGATTGGCCTGGAACAGTGTTTTTCCCATTAAAAAGCAATGATAAATTAACCAAATTAATAGTTATAACGTTAGTAGAAATAAATTTTTACTTATTTTTTTATTTTCTTATACATATAAAATGGGAAATGTAAAATTATATGACCAATGCAACGTACATAATATTTTAAAGTATCTATATTTTCATATTCATTAGGGGCATTAGACAAATTTTTATTAATTTTGTAATACTTTTTGGATGGCTCCATATATTTTTTTGATAGTATTTTTTCAGGTGTTGTCATATTTACTCAACAGACATTTCCCACCCCGAGACATCGCCTCCCCCACATAAACAATAGTAATGGCCCCTCGGCCCTCACCCCCATTTATACCACAAAAGTAGAGATGTTTTCATGTATCGCAGGTCTTAAAAAGGGATGAAACCCAAAACAGCGTCACCACACGTAATTGCTTAGAATCCATCTTTTTTAAGTATCACAAAAGTAGCGTCACTTAAACCACTGTAACTCGATAAATAATAAACTAAACGTCATGAAATATTGAGAGTAACCTTTTGAATGTTTGTACTACCGAAAAGTATTTTGTTAGTGGCACCATCTGGCAGTTAGGCTCTGGACTTATTGACTGATCTGTTATACTATACAAGCCTGGTACTTCATTATTGTTGGAACGCTGAACGAAACCATTTTTTATTTTCTTATAGATATAAAATATTAAATGTAAAATTATAAATTATGACCAATGCAACATACATAATATTTTAAAGTTACCATATTGTCATATTCATTAAAAATACTAGACAGATTTTTATTAATATTTTCAAACATTTTGGGTGGCTCTATTTTTGATAGTATTTTTTCAGGCCCTGTCTTATTTACTCCACAGACATTTCCCACACCGGGACATTCCCCGCATTTAACAACAGTAATGCCCCCTCGGCCCTTACCCCATTTGTACCCCGAAAGCAGGGATGTTTCCATGTATCGTGGGTCCGAAAAAGTGATGAAACCCAAAAAACAGCGTAAAATTTCGGGGTGTAAATGGGTGGGGGTGGACTAGGTAATATAAGTAATTATATTTAGAAGTGGGTTTTATTCCATTTTTATGCCCAGCACCCGAAAACAGTCCTAGCATTTGGGGAAATAGTAGCGTTGTGTTTCATCCCATTTTGGGTCCAAAAGAACGTAAAAAGTAGACTTTTATGTTTTCCAAAAGTTAAGACCAAAGGAAGATAGATGGACTCTAAGGAATAAACTACTAACTTGATCATCTATCTCAATAGATGTTCAGATTCCGTATATTACGAGGGAGGTTCCTATGAAAATTCATCCAAGAGAAACTAACAGGCTTCAAAAAAGGAGTAGAGCGGGCGCCTTCCTTGTGACAGAGATTCTAAGATCAAAACAATGAAGAGACTAATTGACGATGAGTTGGGAATTTGATAATTTTAAATATAATTAAAAATGATTTTACTTGAATTTGTACTAAGCGCATTATTATAATATTAATTATTATTATTTATTAGCGAGTATAACGTCTTGAAGTTGACATTAAAATCATATATAATATTAAGATAATGTGGTTTATTTGCTATAGAACCCCATAGAAAATGAAATCACTTACTAAATACAAAATTGTACGAAAATCCTTTAAGATATTTTTTAATTAAGCCTTTTTTTTTCTTAAATTAAACATAAAATATTTTAATATAATATAAGCTATGATATTTGTTAACAATATAGAGGACGGATAAGTAATAAGCGTCAAATGTCGTTGTTTATCATTTTCAACCTAAAAGTGGAAATACATATGTCGAGTTTACAACAAGATACGTGAATACTGAAAATACTATTATAGACATAAAAACAGATTTACTAAGTTTTATTAATCCTACTTTTAATTTGGTGATTATTTTAAGGGTAAAAAATTACTTTATACATTAAGATGTAGTCCTGAATTACTATATTCCTAGATATTTCAGAATTCAGACGACTGAAATAAGATCAGTTTTGGATTCTGCGGTCAAATAGAAATTTGTTTATTGTCTTCAATTTATTTGTACAAAATTCTTCTTCCCCAGTGTAATGTTATTAATGAGCGAGTATGAAGTAACACGGATTTTAAACGAAGGCCTTTGATTAATTTAACTATTTAAAAAAAAACCGAAACTTATGTAATTCATCGTGTTACAGTAAGTCGCAGAAAGAGCTTTAAAGCTATTTTTTGGATCATCCAACTTCTGGGCCCAATCATCCCCTTAACGTGCTCCCCTAGGTTTTGGAATCTAAAACTATGTGGAAAGTAGAGCCTATGCCAACACCCACTTGTCTGTAAACGCCCTTAAAGTTGCTATTGAGGAACAATGGACTGTCATGCGCACCACTATGTTGTGAGTGTCTGCAGTACCTCCAGGGGTGGGTAGAATAGAGGCCATGTCTGAGTGAGTGTACATTTTGTTAGAGAAATGAAAGTTGAATATATGTAAATAATTTATTGTATTTAAAAAGATTTTTTCTACCGCCGCCCACGCAGACTCCACGAGGCATTGGACTTAGTTAAATATTTTTCTGCGATTCGCGAATGCACGCTAAACATTTTTTTAGTCCATATATGTTATTAAAGTCTTAAATATTTAGAGTCTTAAAATCGTTCAAGAGTAACACAACTATGAAAATTAATTTAAACTATATAAAGGAGAAATCTTGCAAAATGCTAGTTGTGACTTTATGAAAAAGAGTAATGAGTAAAAAATATTGCCTGAACACTCAGGTATCTGTGTTAAATGGGGGGTGCATAAAATTTCATTGTTATTTATATTGTCCATTTTATTAATTCGTTTTGATTTAGATTTTCTTTGGTTGCTTCTATTATAGTTTGAATTTTCTCCCATTATACGCAAACTGTAATTGAGTAATCGATCTTACCTATATTATACAAAATATATTTTACCAACAATAGAACCTTATTTTATTTCTATAACCTACATCCAGTATTTTCTAAATTAAAAAATATTTTGATGACATATTTTCTTGAATTTGAGATCAAGACAGTGTCAATTAGGGTTATGAATTACTTTTTAAATTCAATTAGTAATTTTCAGTATCAACAAACTCCATTAATTTGGCAAATGCAAAATACTACTTGCGATAAACTTCTTTATACAGAAAGACTTTAAACAGAATTCTGTTTCCCATGTGGTATCATGAAGAATAGAGAAGCTCTTTATATTTTGTTCCAATAATTAAGCCTTTCTCCTCAAAAGTGAAAGAATAACAATAAGAGTTTGAGAAAAAAAGATAATATGATGTCATCACTGATTACTTTAGTCTCTAAAGCGCTCACTAACAACATTAAACAAAAGCATTAATACGACCATATTATTATTGCTTATATGATACATTAGTGGTCACTAAATACATAAAGTTGATGATATTGTATAGAAAAACGCGTGCAAGGAGAAGGGGGGGGGGAAGACATATGGTATCATTGTTTAAAATACTGATGTGATTATCATCTGCCTGTTTTATTATTATTTTTGAGGGTATAACGAAAGTATTTATTAGCAAAATGTTTAATGAAGATATACTACGTATAATATCCAGTACAGTAGATTTGAAAACGTCATACTCCATGAAATTGTAATTCATTATGAACCTTATTCTCAGAATAATAGCTAATGAAAGGACAAAGTAGAGTATTTCGAAATATATTTGAAGTTCAAAGTTTAAAAAAGAAGGATTTAATTAAATATAATCTACATACTAAAAAATATACCTTCATACATTTATGTTAAATATACAAAATTAAACAATTTGAATCATATAACTAATAACAATAAATTATATATACAGAATATTGAAATAATAGATTGATCCAAATAATATTTTGTTGTTCTGACATCGGAATTCAGTTAAATATGTCATAACTTTAGGTTGCAAGACACAAGCGAGACGTTGAGTTTAATCAAAAAGATAATCACCCCCCTTCTTCATGTGGAAGTTTCTATATACAATTGTGCACAGGATAGATATCTCTCTACCGATGAGATCTAACTAATTATTAATAATAAAGTAAATGTCAAAATCATAAAATTAGACAATAAATATACTAATAAAAAAAATATTAGAAATAAATCCATCTTAAAGATTTAGAGCAAAAGCTAATTATGTAGTAATGTCCGGCGATATTACTCCTTATTAAGAGCATCAAAAAATATTTCCCCCCGTTATTTATGCTTATATAACATACTATTATCATGAAGGATATACACAATTGCTAATTATAATGCTACACCCAATGTAACTACCCCCGTTGTTGTGACCATTTAAACAGTTGTTTTGCCATTTAATGAGTTGTGTATCATAATTCTTGATATGTTTAGTTAAAATAGAATCATATTTTATGGTTAGATTTAAAAAAAATTTGAATACTTACTGTGAGATAGTACAAAATTCAGAGTTCCATTTCGATATTCTTAAATACTTTTTACTGATAACTTGATCGTCATTTGGTGTGGATGAATCAAAACATTTTTATATGTATTTCTATAAATGACATCAGTATCAACATCCTACATTAATTTAATGATGGTTCCTCGGAAAGGGATAGGTTTACCCATGTATTTCTCCATAATTTTTTTGAACGTAAGAGGATTAGCAATGGATAAGGGTATATTACATGTAATAAGCATCTTTGTGAGATAAGAGTTAAAGTCTGACTTGATGTATTCATCATTAACTTGATTTTTTAGATGAATATCCATGCTCTTGATATGAGATGAGGATAATGAGTGGCGTGTAATTCTAGATAGGGGACTAAAGGCACATTTATATCGACAAATCTGACAAACCATCTGTTTCTCATCCGGTAAGTATTTTCCAAATTCCTGGGCCTCCATTTTCAGAAATCCAGACAGAAGGCGACGTTATTTTAGGCATTTTATTCAGTTCTCTATCGACTATCAACATCTAATATTATTATATTAATATTGAATAATAAAGGTGGGAATGATAACGTTCATGATTGATAGAAGAAGATGTATATTATTTAATCAATGATGCCATAAGTATTTCTTCTCTTCTTCTCGCACGCTTTTCTATTCTTACCAAAATTATCACCCTTAATATACAGTGTACCCTGTATATACCTATATACACCCAACTGCAACATTTCGTTAATACGACTACATTGTTGTTTATTAAACAAAAATATTTTTATAATATACATTAAGGAGCATTGGATACACCCTATGAATGCTTTTCAGACATTCATACAGATAAACTTTGCTTTATTAATAAGGTGTAGTCCTAAAATGTATTAAAAATATGGTTTTAAATAGTTATTTTTTCATATTATTAATAAAAATTAAAAATTTCAATGGAATGAATTTGATATTTATCTCATATTTTTCTTGTCCCTAATCGATAAAATAAAAATTGCATATATTTAGTTATTTCATTGGGAATTTCAAAACATATTATATTGATTTAATTAAAATATTGATATTTATAATTGCCATCAAATAGTATTCAATACAAATGTTAAGTCTTTTGTTAATTATAAAGCCATTTGATGAAATTTCATTAAGACTTCTTGGAAGTTGGTTTATTTTGTATAGTACAAATATCAACACTGAAGCCCAAGAGGGCGTTTCCTTCAATTATTATCTAATTTATGACGTCAGTAAAACTATATCAGGGCGTCTGCGGGAAAATATATATTTTTTTTTTTTTGGAGGGGGGAGGGAGATTTTTTACTTTTTTTTTTAATTACTATGTTTTTGGAAGGCCTGAAAATCGGGATTAAGGAGTACCAGGACGTTGTGTCAAGGAAGTGACCTTTCCCTGGGTGAAGTCCGTGTACCCAGAGAGAAACTATTTGTTCAAGTAAGACTACACTGCGGTCCTTGCAACACGAAAAAGGATCATTTATTATCTTTTGTGGGCCATTTGCTTACATTTACGGCTAAATGATAAGTCTCAGCCCAATTACTAGGATTCAGAATTATTGACCCAGTCAAGTTCATATATTCGAGTTAAGGTAGAGTACTATAAACTTTCATGTTCAATAAGAGCTAAAATCTCATTTTTAGCGTTCAACGTTAAAAAAAAAATTAAGTTCCTTTCATTGGACGCACGTTGCATGGAACAAGGTTCAATTTTGCGTTCCATTCATAAGCCTGGATCTTTTCATATCTAATAGTATTAATTAATCATATAAGATATATTTTACAGGGAATCTATAAAATTTCCAATAGAGTGGCCTATAGTCATTTTAACTTCATTTACATTTTCAGGTGAAGTGATTGTGGGTAATTTGATTATTAAACATTGCATTGCTAAGCAATTTGACCATTAATGATTTGATTATCATAGAATTCATCCCAAGCAATTTGATACTCGAGTTTATTTTCAATGAAATTTATATTGTATTCACGCAATCAAACTATTTTATGATAGGAAATTATCACAAGAGACCCAATTCTATTTTACAAAATATATATTGCCCAATAGGTTTTGCAGGTGGAGATCTGGTCCCTAAGGGGGATCAAAACCTATCGCCACCACTATTTTGAGTATGAAGGACCCCTTATAATACACCCCGGCCCACGGGTTACGGAATTGAACCGTTTATCCACAAGAGTTATCTAAACCTATTGCCGTAGCTATCCTGACTATCAAGGACCCCTTCTAATATCTTATGATACACCTCGACCCACAGGTTGTGCAATGGAACCACTGGTCCAAAAGGTGCCACCACCACCGCCACCACTTCCCTGAGCATCAAGGATCCCTATCAATATTCTATAACGCACCCCACCCACAGGTTGTGCATGTGAACCGTTGGTCGAAAAGGTGTGTCATTAGCTTCATTGATAACTAATTTTTTACCTAAATAATTTCACTAAATATATCTGAAACATAAGCGAATTTACCAAATAAACCACATTGCAGCATATTGTACTAGTTTGGCATTTGCTAATACAGAGGTGTCCCTTTATTTACAGATGAACTTATTTGTTTTGAGTCTGTGCTATTGTATAACTTAAAGTCTTGTTAATTTCCATCCGACAGAATTTATGCAGTCAGTCATAATGTAACTTCCTTATCTCTGGGAACTGAATCAACACTCTGAGGAGAATGACTCCTTGAAAGGCCCAAACTGCTTTCTTACATTGAGCTGTTTTACAGTACCATTTTTTTTGGTCCCTAATCTATAATATCTGTTCTATACTGCATGGATCTTAACAGCCAAGACGTATTGGGGATCCACTGTTGATACTTGGAATTTGTGGATTTCGGATTGGATTTTGCGTAGCAATGAAGGTCGCAGATGGAAATTTTTTGTTCTCCGGAACCAAATTGTTGACGGGATAACCTTTTCTTGTTATCAACCGGTGTTTTCTCTATGCCTTCCACTTCAGGCCTTTCCTGGTCTATATTTCCACACATCTTTAAAATAAGGTACTCCGTGGTTATATCACACTCTTTGGATAAATCTAATGCCTCAAGTCCAACATTTATCGGATGGTCATACATTGCTTGGTATGATGTTTGCCCAATATCAGAGTGAAAGCAGTGATTCTTGGCATATTGAACAAACCACTATCCATCAGTCAACTTACTTTTCTTGAGCAATGAAGCGGTAACGCTGACTAATGAATCAACTTTTCAACCAGCGGTTCACTTCTTAAGCTTGGATGAATAATAGATTATTGAAACAAAGCTTACATAGTTTAAGATATACTTAGAAGGTAGTAAAGATTCAAAGTGAAGGCTTAAGAGGTTGTGTGATTTTTGTGGTTATAAAGTTACGTTATTATGTCATTTTGAAGATATGTTTTTGTCACCATTAAAGATGTCAGCTATTTTGGGGCATTAGCAACAAAGTTGTAAAGAATACAACCTTGTATGAATACTTAAAAAAATGTTAAAATGGGACCAACATATTAAAGAACTAGATAAAAAAATTCTCGTCCCTTGTAGATCAAAAACAACAACAACATAATTACAGTCTTTGATTTAATTCAAATATTGCTGTTCATCATTGCCATAAAGTAGTATTTAATGATTGCACGTGTTAAGTCTTTGTTATTTTGACAATCATATGATTAATTTTCATCAAGATTATTGGAAATTTTTTACATTTCATGAAGTAAAAATATCAACTATGACACATAACCACGTGAAGCTTTTTTAAATTCACTTGCAACCTCGACTATTAAAGAGAAAACTTAATTTGAAATAAAAAATATAGAAAGAAAACATCTGGGTTGAATACTACTTGATGCCAAATACAAACATACAAACAGTAACATTATAATTGTATCAAACATCCAGTTACTGAAAATGCCTTTCAAATGGCTAGATCTCTAAAGTTAATTTTGTTTTGGATAGATTATATTATTAACGATTATACAATTTAAATGGTCCCAACATATAAATCAATTTATTGTCTACACCATGCAGCAACAGCATATGAATAGATTATGCTGCTTTAATAACATATTATATGTATATTGTATAATAGAGTTTGTGTCTGTGTTCATTATAGGTGCCCGGGTCGTTAAACCTAAGAGGCAGAAATTTTCCATAGGTGCCTCTTTTGAACCTGGTCAGGCTTATACAGGGGTACCGATTTTTTTTTTTTTTTTGGAAGTCATATTAAGGGAGCTTATTCTATATCTACAATACAAAAACTGTAAATGCAAAAAAATAAATCACTGAAAGTTGCAGTTTCCTTTTTTTTCAGGTGCAAAAAAATGAACTTTCAATGAAATATTGGATTCATAAAATAAATAAAGTTTGTAGAAATTCTTTTGCATATAAATTTAATACATAAATATTGATGTTTAACTGAAGTATCTGTCATTTTCTGAATATTTTTTTCCTTATTCATAAAATTGAAATCGTTAAATAATGTTGATTATTAGCTAGTAGATCCCCATAAAAATGGGATGACTTAAAAAATACAAAATTGAACAAAAATCCTTGTAGATGCATTTTTTTAAATCATGTCTAAAAATCTAAATCAAAAATATTTTTTATAAAAACTATATTTTTGATTTAGATCTTCTGGAGTTGCTTGAACTAAAGTTTGAATTTTCTTCCATGATACACTAACTGTAATTGAGTATTTATTCTACCTTTCTTGTATAAACTATATAAAAAATATAACTTAACAACAAAGGAACCTCGTTGTATTTCAATAATATATACGTAGTATTATCTAAATTGAGGAATATTATGATGACAGATTTAATTGAAATTGAGATCAAGACAGTTTCAATTAGGGGGGGGGGAAGTGAATTATTTTTTAAATCGAATTTGTAATTTTCAGTATCATCAAAACCCTTGTATTAGACATAATCAAAATACTACTGAAATCAACTTTTTTATAGAAATAACTAGATATAATAAATGTGTTGGGTGTAATCTTTCATGTGAGGCAAAATATAGTACATTAGTCTTACAATAATAATAATTATTCCCCATAAAAACTTTAAACAGGATTTAGTTTTACATGTGGCATCATGAAGAACAGAGAAGCTATTTATATTTTGTTCCTTGTTCTAATAATTAAGCCTTCGAATGGAAATACTATCCTAAATCGATTATTTCAGAATGAGTGCTTAGAGAAAACAGTGCCACATGGAATGTGTGCTGTTCTCTATGACGATGATGGATGTGAGGGTTGGGAACATGCAATCCGAGAGGGATATACAGAGCTCACTTGGTGGTATAGAAATGACGCTGAAGCAGTTATTGTAAAAAAGGGCTGCGTTTTCAAGGGATTTGACCATTATGGAGCGATCGAGGCGGATAGAGGAGAGAGACTCCTCATGGATGCTCGAAACTTTTTCAAGCCTTACAATATGTGGAAAAATCTAGATAGAAATTCCTTAGTGGATGATATCAGTTCTATTGAATGTGAATGTTTTGGAGACAAAGAGCTGAATGAGCAACGACGAGAGGAACGTAGAGCAATCGATCCAGGTTCCAACATTGAGTCTTCAAAATGTCCACCAATGCCTCGTCATGCATGTGCTGTTCTCTTTGATGAAGAAAATTGTCGGAATGATGATTGGGATAACAGTATTGTCCTTGCAGATGGAGAGGATCGAAGCTTTTCTTTATTCAATTCCATGATGAATTTCAAGTATAAAAATGAAGTTGAATCGTTTATGGTGAGAGAGGGTTGCATTTTTGAGGCATATGACGATTCAGATTATTCTGATGATGGAATTAGAGTTCGTGCCTTAAACGGAGATCTTTTAATTAACTTGAACTCTCACAGGAATGACAAATATGAGAGTTTGAACAATGATATTGAATCCGTAAGATGTTTTTGTGCCTCATAAATACTATATTGTTTGTATAATATATGATAAAACTTTCATTTAATGCTCTAATTTATCTTAATAAATATTAAATGAAATAAATTTCATTCAGAAAAAAACAAAAAAGAACTACAAAATTAATTAATTTGTAATTAAAACAATTCTCTATCATAAATTCAAATCAAATTATTAAATACACTGTTAATAATAAGTAGCTTTAATTAACCAATAAGGTTTGTTGAATATTGTCAAAGTGATCATCAATGAATCAAATCACTAATTACTTAAAAAATTTAATGGTGGAAAGATTTTCGACCGATATTAGTAATAGTATAATTTATTTATATCAAATGTTAAAAATGGGTATTTTATAGTCATGGAATACACTACTAAGGGATCGAACAGTAACAATACAAATATAAAAGTTGATATCTGTCCTAAATCTGGGACACATAGGGGGTCTCATTACAGAAATTGACACCCCTCAATGTCTCTACGATAGTGGATTTAGAAAGCGAGTAAGCTGTCAATGTCTATTTCTATTCAGTCATCCATTTTATTGATCCTCCTCATTCACTCTGTATTTCGGAACATTATGAATCCATATTTCCGCTATTAAAGGGAAGGAAATTCGTCTCCTTGAGTAGGCTCGCATCTAAAAACACTATCAATGGTCCTTTATTTCAAAGAATTGGGATCTCGAGTACCTCTCTTCCGGATCTGTTCCAAAAAAACTACATTCTTGATTCTACAATTAAACAAGTTTTTCATTCTATCCCTACATTCCAACCCATTGAGGGTCTTCCTTGTCGTAGTAAAGCATATTAAGCTAAGTCTCAGTTTCTCAAGAGCATCACTCTCCCATAATGAACTGCAGAGAGGAACGAAAAAGACTATCTGATTTCCCTCAAATCCCTTAGGAAAAGGAAATGGAAGGTTTATTCTGTGTTAACTCTTTAGGCTTTTCATCATCAATTTTATCATTCAATTCATGACCAAATATTCAATCCTTATATATTTTAATTAATTATTTGTAATGATTTTCATTAGTTAGGATGGCTATCAATTATACTGTCCAACAGCAAAAATGGTACAGGAACAGCATATGCTCAACTTAGTACAATTTGATCACCTGATTCCAAATATGGCCTAATTTTTCTCTCAATGCCTCGTGGCTTTCAGAAAAAGGCCATACATTTTTCATTATTTTTGGCTATTTTTAAGATTCAAAGCTGTTTTAAGCCCTATTCCAAATATAACCAAAAATATTCGGTTATTAGAGTAAAGGGAGAATTGAGTGCGAGTGTTTGAGGAAGATGAAGAGGAAAGGATGAATCCATTGGTGCCTTAAATTATATAGAGAAAAGTACTCGGATATTTAAAAATATATTATATTCATCTTGTTACCAAATTTATTTAGATTTTTTCAATTAGTTTTTTCTCAATAAATATAAATGGCATGCAATATAATTTGTTTCAATATATTTAGATTCATTTGAAGAAAATGCCATCATTTTAAATTGCCTATGCCTGAGATAGTGGACGCCTCAGTGCTCATTAAGGAACTGGGTGGCACCAAGATTTGGACTTATATGTCTGAAACAAAGTATTTCCTATGCAAGCTTTGCAACTTAAGTCTAAAGCCGACAGAACAAAAATAATGTAGATTTAAACAACAAGGGAGGCAAAGCTACACAGAAGGAGTTCAATATCATCCCCTCGAAATATAACAGTGATGGCGTCTTGAATACCGACATAGTGAAGGCCTTGTTCTCTGCTAATATTCCCCTTGCCAAGATCAACAACATGGAGTTCAAAAACTTCTTGGAGAAGTACTCTAAGAATGCGATGCCTTGCCACACCACCAGGACAATGGATAAAACAAGCAAGGAGGTAGGTGGCAAAATCAATGAGAAACTTAAGGATAACTTATTGTTTATCTCCATTTATGAAATCACAAACAGCTTTGATAAGGCCATGTTTGTAGTGCTGGCAGGACCTTCGCATACCTGCAGAGGCTATATTTGATCAACGAGGTCAATCTAGGCACCACTAACAACCACACCGTGCTGCAATGCATCAACTTTTCTCTGTTTGAGCTCCCTGGAACCGACTTAAACTAAGATAAGGTGCTTTTACTTCTCACAGATGGTTCTCCCTACTGTGCCAAGGCAAGCAAAGGTCTGAAAAAGATGTACTACAACCCCATCCGCTGCCTTTGTTACAATGGAACAAGGACCTCCTTGATTGAAATTTTCTAGATTTGTTTTTATCTTAATACAACCTAATTTACCAGATTTATTTACATTTTTGGCCTTTTTCTGGATTCTAATTTGCAATCTTGAGTTTTTTATATGCATATTTATGCATTACTTTAATATCACCACTGATTAGTTTTACATCTTGTAAATAGTAGGCGAATTCTACACAAAACAATCCTATCCGATGATGATTCATGTGTGATGTTAGTATCTTCCCATAAATGAATCCCTAACTAAAGTGCCACGCGTTGGATTAACGGATAATTTTTTATCTTGTAGCTAAGGTGTAACTGTTAGAGTTCTAGGGTGGCTGAAGTTTTTGAAGTATAAAATCTTAGAGAATGATTGGCCTGTAAAATTTTGTCAGGCTATAACCATTTTTTCCAGGTTTTGGCAGAAAAGTCACTTTCATTTCTCGCCAACTCCTTCGTGTTTATCCAATGCTTAGAATAACTTTATAAAGTTCTGGAATGTATGCGATTATGATATCCCCAAGTTGTTGTAGAACAGCTGCTTAAATTCCATTTGGTCCTGAAATTTTAAGTTGGCCAAAAGATTTGAATGATTCCCACACCTTGCTACGGTCCACAAGTCAATGTTGAAATTGGTTGATTGCAAACGTATTATAGGAGTGGAACCACATCTACCGTCTGAAAAGCGAGTTTCCATGAGTATTTGTACGGATTCAGCAGGTGATTATGCGTATACATTATCTATTTTTAGGAGAACGATTGAGTCAGCAATTGGTTGCTGGACTCTGATTACTTTTGCAATATCTTTACGAATTTCGGCCCTACTGTAAATTTTTTTTCATGATTCTTTCTTCTCTTTCTTGAGTCCTGTACGATAGCCGTTTTTTGTAGTTAAGTACTTTTTCCAATGTGAGCTGTGAGTTCTAGCATGCTGAGCAGCTTGTATTTCAATGAGGTAAGATTTTTTTTTCTACCAGTATGAATGCAGGGCTTTTGTTTTGATCTACATTTACTCTGGACTCTATAGATTTAGATTTTTTGTTGCATCGTGACTAAGATACGGTTCTGTTATTAGGGCTATTTGAAATGTTCTTAGTTTAAGTTTAGAGTTAGCTGCTTTAGAGTGTTGAGTATTTATATATGAGCAGCTAATCATCTTTCTTCTTTTGTTTTGGTTTACTGAGGAGGTCATCGACAACAGTGTCAAAAACATTTTCAGTTTTGACTGTTTTAAACCAGTACGAGTTTCTTACATTTGAATACCCTTTTTGGAAGTGTCTGTCACATTTATTGCACGACTTAACAAATCCTCCTTGGTTTTTCTAATATTCTTTAACTCTGCTGAGCTGTTATTGTTTTTTCTGTGTTTTCATTTTCTTCATTCTTTCCACTGATGACCTCATTGCCGGCATCAGCTTAATTATTTTTTAGTAAATTTTATCCAACCTATTGTATGTACTTGTTTCCCACTCCATGCCCATGGGATATATTTGGTTACTGTTTGAATCTTACTCCAAATTTGTTATATAAGGGATTCTTTACCATATTGTTAGGTTCTTTTATCATATTATGATTCTACAGAGGTTTCGAGATATTAACATCCAAAAAAGTTTCACTACTTTCCTCCTACTCTCCAGGGAGAAAAAGAACAGTAAAAATACACTAACACCTAGCTGAAGTGAGATCCTCCAATGATTTTCAATCTACGAAAAGACGGATATTCTGCGGGCTAGAGTCAAGTCCATGCTCGTAAAAGAGGCTGCGGGCTATTAAAACATTTTTTAATTGAAAAAAAGGGTAAACAGGCTAGACCATCACAACTTTTCAAATCTTAAAACGTAGGATTCATGTAATGTATTCGTCTTTCCTTCCCCCTTGTTCTCTTATTTTCTTGTATGTATATATATGTGTAAAGTACAGTCTTTTACCTTTGTTTTAAGTAAAAATAGTCGTGTATTTTATGTATGTATCAGAGTAGGTTTTTGTATTAATAAAAATATAATTGTTCCTATTAGCCAACCTCTGTTTTATCCGTGGTGAAGGATATGAAGTCATGCATCAGTTACTTAAGAGGATCACTCTCCCATAGTGGATTTCAGTGAGGAACAAAGAATACTATCTGATTTTACTCAAACCCATTAGGGAATTGAAATTGAAGACTTATTCTGTGTTAACTCGTTATCCTTGTCATCATCAATTATATTATTGAATCCAAGGCAATAGTCAATTCAAATATATTGTAAATACTTATTAGCTATCTGTATTGACTGCCATTTGTTAGGATGGTCATCAATTAAGATATTAGATGGAGACTTCTTGGCGAATGTGGGGAATTGAATCCAACCAAATATCGTGTTATTTCGTCACTCCCCGCATTAAATAACAAGTCATTGCGATAAAGTGGAACATAATTACATATAATGATGATGAATAATTAATTGTAAACTTTCTTTCAGTTTTATTCCACGTTTAACAAAGAGGGAGCGTTTTATGTGACAAGAAGACATAAATAAATTCAAATACCGACTATGTACAAGGATTACTGAGCTAACAACTTTTAAGATTATATGTACTTCAAAAATGTCATAATATGCATTCTTATGTAATGATTTAATTAAACTCAAGTATCTTAAAACTAATATTTTATTGAAATAGAACCGACAACATATTTAAGATTCTGAATTTAATTTAGTAATTACACAATACGATGAAGATCTTTCATTGACATAAGTATGATGCTGATGGCTTCATTGATAAAATGTTTTCCACCAAAATAGAAAAAATAAAATGTAGATTGGACAACGTGGTCTTTATAATTATGATCGTCCTTGTAGGAGTACTATCAGCTTCTGTCTACTAATAAGCTCGATGTGTCTAGAAGAACATACTTTATCAAAAATTATTGTTACTTTTCGATGTTCTGAGGGAAGTGACTCTAACTGTGTCTTAAGATATGTGTTTGTGGAAGAGGATATCCCTGTATTTAAATTTAAAAATCAAGACAATTTTCTCAATTATGAAAAGCTTGACATTCAAAAACAGCTATCTTCTACAATGCTACTATATAGAAATGGAATTCATGTTCAAGTTTTGATCTAAGTAAGTTTCCTAAATGACAAAGAGTTTCAATTTTCTCACATTGACATATTTATTCGAATTTGTCTTCGGTTTATTTGTGTCATGATTTCATTTTGAAATTTGTCAAAATTATAGGAAAAAATATTAGCAGCCCAAAAAGACCTTCAAATTTTTTTTTTTTTACTTTGTAGCCAAACTATAAGTATTAGTTCTCAGAACTTGACTTTTAAAAAAAAGTATTGCTAGAACACTACTAGATGGAACTGCATCTTTCTTTAAGTTATAAAAAGATAATCTCGTTAAAATTTTTAGTGTTCGTTTTTAATATGTTTGCTACATAATCTAATTTTTTTTACTCCTATAAGTAAAATAATAGAAACTTTTAATATTGATACATTTTTTCAATGTTACCATAAATGTAATTGAAAGAGAAACCATATAATTAAATGATATCTAGGTATACCCTTGATTCAACTATGAAGAAGAGCTTTGACAAAAATATTGTCTTTCTTTGGATTATTTGAGTAACCTAATCTACACTTTGGAGAACAACATGTAGCAGGCATTATAGTCAATTGATTATGAATACTGAATTCAGATCCAATAATAATTAAATACACAATTTTAATTTCTTTCAGAGACTATTCTTTTTGTGATAGCAAGGTAATATAAAAAGAAAGTTATACCATAACGCTTTTCCGACTGATGTTTGACTTCCACCAGGCTTTTTAATAGTGACATCAAAGAGTGAGTATAACTATTACAAAGATTAAATCATTAAAGCAAGTACTGCAGCGAGGTCCAACGTCATGAATAGCTGATAAATGTCATAGTCAAAAATTTACTTTTTTTGTGCACTAAAGACAGTATTTTGTTATTATTTCTAGCTTCAAGAGAATAAAGAGTGTAGCTTCTAGCTAGAAACTAGAATATACTCGTGTAATAATAAATATATAGCTAGAGTTTAAATATTTTAGTGATCAATTATGTATGTGATTGAATTTATCACCGATGAATGATATAAATATATATATATATACCATTAAATTATGCTTCCATTTGTATGCCTTCTTTCCAACATGTTTTCAGCAAAGCTCATATTTGCTCTTTAGTTTTAGATTCATTTATGGGAAGGTACTCACTACACACATGTAGGACCATCAGAGAATAATCCGCTAGGTACAAAGCGGAAAACTCGTCAGTCTCCAATGATAAAAAAAACATTTGAACAATATAATAAAAATTGCAAATTTTAATTTATTTCTTAAGTAGTTTGCTTTAACACTGTGTTCCTTTACTTCGTATAAAATTGAATATCTCATTCATCCCCATTTACTGTATCCTTTTGGAATTTATTTTAAAATATTATACGGTCACATTATGTTTTGCGAGCTCCTAGTATAAGAGCGCATTTCAGGTCAATTTTTCATGGAAAAATTATGTATATGTAGCATATAAGGGAAACTTCATGTACACTACCATTCAAATTCTATGGGGAAAATAGGTACTGAAAACGAAGATCCAAGAGTTATATTGGCAGACAACAGGAGCGAGTGATCACTTCAAGAAAACTTATCTAAGGGGATGTAAAGGAATTGGGGGCCTTAATTAAATAAATGATTTTTTAAACTGCAAGAAAACTACTCACCCTATAATAGCCATGCTGAAGAGGTGCCCTCAGCTCTCCTCATTTCATCTCTGCGGAATACAATTGTATTCTTCAAAGATGGTACAGGCAAATTTGCGAATAATTTGAGCAAAAGTTATAGTTTTATGAATATGGATCTGTAATTTTATCGCCTTGCTCCAACTTCCCATCCGAAAAAGAGATGCTGTACCCGAATATTGAAGCATAAAAGGAATTGAATGAAATTCTAAATATGAATCGAATTACCGGAGGATATGAATCGGATTGATGGATTATAAGGGGAATGAAAGTAGCTTCCTGGCCCCTGGGAGGGTTCAGCTTCAATTTTTCCTCTTTGTTTCGTCTTATTCTTTAGGAAGTCATTTATCCCCTTAAATGTTTGTGGGTATTAAGTAACTTCCCACTTGCATCCAAAGAATCTCTTTTGGAGGTTTGGATGGCATTGTGAACCTTCTCTAGTTTTGCTATCAGGGCTCATCTCTTGCTCCCTGTTCTTCACCATGGATTGAATTCTTCTCTTTCATTCAACAACACCCAATGCTCCTCTCAAGCATGTCTTGGCCTCTGCTTTAATGCCGTAGCTATGTTTGGATCTGGTTTAAACTGAAATGATATGGTTGGAACAACATCGGGTTTCAGATACTTTTTAGGCTTTGTTTATAAGATAAAGAACAGAGTGACGTAATAGAAAAGCGAAATCTTGCGAAAAAATAGAAAAAATATTAATGGTATTATTTCCTGACGCTAACGGTCACGTTACACTACTTGATTTAATAATTATTTAAACGATTACAAGATGCACTGGCCTAGTGTTTTCTATTAATTTTGGGTGATATCAAGGACTCCAGAGAAAGAGTGGACACTCAGCAGAAGAAGAGCATATTTTTTTCCTTCTCTTTGCTGATTGGAATCAAATTAGGAGCTACCATGAGGTCTATTTTAAAGATCTTGGAGGCAATTTATGTTCTACTTTGTGGGGTTAATTTAATTATTTATCACAATTAGTCATACTTATTAATTGTAATATATTGTTTATAATGGTAACGTGCAGTGCAGAGTATTGTAATAATATATCAACTTCGAGTAAAAAGTATCCAGGCTTATCGCACATGAAAATGTTTAATTTTTTAAAAGAAATCAAGCGAAGGAAATTGTGGATCAATGCCTTCAAACTTGGGGATTGGACTCCTGCCTAGACTCAAGGGTTTGCTGAACTATTTTCCAACTATTTCTTACTATGTGAGGGGTGTGATCATTAATTTTTTGGGTTGTTATATGGAGGTGTCACAAGGCTCCATATTCTAATTATTCGCTTTAGGGTCACTTTGAAGAATCTATGCTTCTGCGAAAGCCTCCATAAGGAAGACGGCCTTTGGAACATAATGAAATTCTGTTCTTTATTGGAACATTCTAAGATAAAAAACAAACAAACAGACATATCAGCTTGTTTGTTTGGAATGTCTTAGTTTTCTTCTTTTGGAGACTAGTGATATTGACCCATATTCAAAACTCCTTGATTCAAAAGATTATACTGTTCAATTTTTATGCCGTTGTATCAATGAAGTCTTCAAAAATATATTCGTTATAGCCAAGAAACAAATTCGCAACAATATCAAAACTCAAAAATTTAATGATTTCAGAAATATAACAAAAAATCCTGGAAGATCTAATGGAAAAAATATTTATATCCCTACCCAATTATCATAATGTGGAGAGAAAAATTATTCAAAAATATTAACAAGTTCATGTTAAGATGCATACTAAATTTTTTCGAAAGAGATGAACAGATAAAGGAGGAATGAGGAACAGTGTTCCAGCCTAGTATTTGTGCAAGTATTCATGTCTTGATTACTGCCGCATTTAAATATAATTAATTCTTACGATGTATTATTTGCTAATACTGTTATTTAAGTTTATTGTGTATAATTCAAAAGTATTTAATATTTAAAAAGTAAACTCTGCTCTTTTTTAACTTTATATTTAAAAAAAAATTAAAATTTTTAACCGAATTCTTTAATAAAGATAATTAAACAAAATATTAACAACTATTTTATGAAAATTACAAATTTAAAATCATGAGAGAATAACAACTTATATATCAGTCGTTGCAATAGCTGTGGATGAAGTCCTTATTTCTTTCCCTTATATTTTTGCTGTTCTTGTAGATTTTTGTCTGTCCAATCTTTCCATTTAGTTCTTTATGTCCGGTCAAAAAATTCTGAGCGCGCTCCTACTCAGTTACTAATTTTGTAAGCGTGCTCCCGCTCTCGCTCGTATTTGAACTTGACAACTCTTTATCTAGCAAATACATCTTTTACTTTAGGACTTGAATGGGTCACGTAACCTATTTAAAGTGTGTACTGTTTTCTTTAGTTACATTCAATACATTGAAGTGAAGTGAAGAAAATATTATTCAGTTAATTTGGTTATCAATTAATTATAATTATACTCGGACACGAGTTGTAGTTAACTCTTATCAAAATGGGACTTCGAACTCCAGGAGGACTCGATTAGGACTAGAAAAATAAATTTCAGATTTGACTAAGACTCGATATGAAAGATTCGTAATTCGAATAGAAATCGTCGTCAGATCTACAAAATTCAGATTTTAATAAGGCTCTAGCCTTGAAACTCATTAACTCACGTACCCAAAAACTCACAACTTGAATTTGAGTCGTATTATATTGACTTTACTTTTTAGACTTAGCTCGAGCTTATCTCTAAGTAATTCAAATTCTACTGGGGGTAGTAAAAATTAGTTGTGAACAGATTCATTTACGATATACTCGTAACATTGAATTTCTATTTGATATATTTCGAAATAATTCTATAAAATAATTATCCTGATCAGATACTATTGTTAATATGGAACTGAATTCTGTTTGCTCTTGAATTCAACTTGTATATATACTAGCTAAGGATTACCCGGTGTTGCTCGGGCTAAGGAGGGAGAGGGAAATCATATTGATAAAGGTCAAATTAATTAAGAAACTTAAATAAATATTCAGAAAATACTTCTATATACTAATAATTGTAATATGAATGTTTCGTTGTTGTCGAAAAATATCCTGATAGCTCTCATTCTATTTCTCTTGGATTCTTCAGACTATAACGATCCGGTTAAGTAAGGTAATTTACAATGTCTCATCATAGCAACCTTTTTTTTAACAGAGTGTATGCTACTATTAGGTTCATTTATGATATTTTTGCTAGATATATTAAAATATTTAAATTAAACTTGAGCAACAATTAGCAATATGATGTTGTTTTTTTACAATTCAGCCCAATAGAAATAGGAATCTCCCGTTTCTAATAAATTGACAAATAGCTTTGTAAACCATCGTCTTGGACTTGTCGACGTGAATAAAATTTATCGAGTTTGCAGAGAATATCATATTGTAAAGCTGACTAGCATGAAATGTATTCAAATATACTAATAAATCTAAAGCCCTATTAGCACTATCTTCATAAGTTTTGATGAGATCTTGATCTTTGCTAGAAAATTCACACACCATGAGTTATTGATTTCTCTGCAATCAAAAAGGTTTACAATCTTTAATTTTGAAAAGCTTAATGATGGAAGAGGCTATGTATCCGGATATATAAAACAGTAAATTGGGTTGAGATTTTATTTTTCCATAGTAAGATTAGAATTAGAAAAACTGAAAATAAATTTATGAATTTGGAGCAATTGGATCAGTCCTTACAAATTATATAATGTTTTTATTTTCACATTCATGCTGATTATTTGATTTTCATTTACTATTCTTATGTGTCTAATTTTTTATCTTAACGTATGTACTAGGAGGTAACCGTTTTTTGGTAATCTAATATTCTGTTACGTATTGATGGAAAAGATATTTTGAAAAGTTTAGTCTTCCAATGTTGTTTTTGTAACCTCTAGACTAGGAGTAGGCAACCTATGGCACGCGTGCCACTGCTGGTAAGCGGAGGCATATTGACTGACACGCGCAAATTGGAACATATTTCCGTAGATAGTTTTTTACCATTATTTATATACCAACTATATCTTTGTAAAGGGATGGAAAAGTTTCAATTTTAAGGTTATGGTGCTTAATTTCAAAGTTTTCATTAAGATTCATTTGTATAATACAATAAATTCTGGCATATTTAAAATTAACTACTCTTTGAACAGAAGTGGTATTTATCATTTGAAGTAAATTGCTGAATATTAACCATAATGTTCTAGGCAAATCCCCCTGATACTGCATGATTTTATGGATTCAATAACAACAACCAGTTTAGCTGTGGAAATAATTGTTTAATTAAAAGGACGAAAAATACTCATAAATATAATGTCCTTCCACAACGATTATCTCAATATAATTGATTTAGTACCTCTTTCTCCGCAATTTCGTTACCCTCCTCTCCTAGAAGCATCTACAGCTCCCGTTCTTCATGATACTATACCCCTATAGAGTTCACTATACTATAGAGTATAAATATAATTCGTAATAATAAAAAAATACCATTTAAAAATTATAAATCCGGGCCAGGTAAATCAATTTTAACAAAAAAAAAAAAAAAAAAATCAAATAATTAGCAATATCAGAAGTCCCCTCGACAAGGACACTTTGGGAATTTAATCTCACGGGGAAATTTGGTGTTGTGTCTTGACGAGGGAGAGACACAAACTTATTTATAGTTGGAGAGATCCAGGATGACCGAAAGACATGAGGAGAGGAAATCACGTGGAGGAATAATATAACACTTATTTATAAGATCATGTGTATTCTTCATAATACAAAACCATACTCTAATTTATTTACAAAATACACGACTATTTATACTACGAAAAATACAGTACTTTAATACATAAAAGAAAATACAAGAAGATAAGAACAAGGGGAAAGGAAATATGAAATACATTACATTTGGGGAAACCTTGGGGACACCTGAGGCAGTGTGATGGTCCTTATGATACAGTTCCACAGTTCTTATTGCTATGATTATTATGTTCACTATGCAGTTTGACACGAGGGCCTATAAAAGGTATGAACAAAATGATTTACATCGTATTATATCCACACTAGTTGGGTTTCATTAAAAGAAACTCTGCTAGACAGCAATCCATAGTAAGGCATCTTCGGATGGAGACCAATCCGAATGGAGTATGAAACACAGGATAGAAATTCACTTGAGGACAACTTGCTTTTGAACTTTTCTATTTGATCAGAAACTTATTAACGTGTTCACAACTAATCTGTTGGCAATGCATGCTACTCGCATAGGTAGGCAGTAAACATGATAATTCATCCATCCAGGGAACTCTTGACGAGTTGATCTCGAGCTAGGGATTGTTGTAGTGACTGAGCAAATTAAGGGGGCTACTTTTTTATCCGTAATCCACCTACCACATGACGACTGCTCAAATTTACAACAACGAATCCGTCAAAATCTTTGATTTGATTTGAACAATACGATTTCAAATTATTGTTATTGTATTATTGTTTTGCTTCTTTTCTCTTTCTTTTTTCATGCAGCTAGATTAGCCCAATTCTTCCTTTTATAAAAAGTTTCAGTTCGAACTACCAATTTTATCAATATTTTTAGGGTCAGTATAAAATGATTTGATTGATTGTCCCCATATGGTCTACTGTCTCCATAAAGTCCGCTCAGGGACTATTTGGAGAAAGCAATTTGATTGGTTGTCTCCATATAGTCCACTGTCTCCATAAAGTCCGGCTACCATAAACTTCTAATAATATACCAACATATATACATCGAAAAAAATGTCTAGACGAGAAGTCCATTATTTACTTCAAAAAAATTTCCAAATCAAGATTCGCGAAGAACTTTTTTTGCACTAATTTTGCAGAAAATAATTGTTAATATCATTTATTGGGATTGTAAAAGAAACACAAACCTACCAATATATTTAAGTAATTGAAGAAACAAAAAAGTTATGAAGAATAATATTGTCGAAAAAAACCCTCGATAACTGGTTCATTTGTGCAAATATTGCAAAAATTATGTAACAAAATGTATCCGAAATTGAAAATATTTCACTGAAGCGTTAGAGTCTCAAATGTAATGGCGAAAATGTATCGTTTTGTGGCATTTCTTTTAAAAATATTGAAAATTGACGTTTGATGAAAAAATCGTGGGAAAAAGAGAGAAAAAATGAAAATAATTGAAAAATTATTCAGAAAAGGACAGATATTTCAGTAATTAAACATCAATTTTTATTTGGCCAATTTATACTCAAACCAGTCTCCAGACAAATTTCTACAAACTTTATTCTATTTAGTCATCCAATATTCCATTGGAAGTTCATTTTTTTGCACCTGAAATAAACAAAATTGCAATTTTCACGGAGTTCTTTTTTTCCCCATAACTTTTTTGATTTTGAATAAATCTAGATAACGTAGTTATTCGTATAGTTGTTGTTTGGAACGCCAATCTCTTTTTGATAAATAACTCAAACCCCTATCTAGTCTCCATGAGCTGCAAAAAACGGTTTTTGTGTTTTGGGTATATCATTAGCCCCCCTTATATGCCCCCCAAATCGAAACCCCTGTTTTAGCACGTCCGAGTTCAAAAAAGGGCCCCATGCAAAATTTCAGCCCCCTAGGGTCAACGGTGTGGGAACGTATAAAGGACATCTACACACATACACACAATCTCTCTTTTATATATATAGATAGATTTGAAGAAGGTGACTGACTGAAATAAAAAAATTATAGCTGCTTTTCATCATCGTTCATAATTTCGAATCAAAGTTTTACAGTGAAGACACAACCCTCCTCAGAAAGTTATTTAACATAATAATAATATTAATACGATATTTTTTGCTTGATTCTAAGCGAATAGTATCAGCATATTTTAAATATACAAACTAAGAGTTTTACAACAATAAAATTAATATTCAATTTATCTGAACAAAATTGTTGCTTATGAACAATGAATGGATAATGCAGATAATTAATTAATTAATAGAATAGATAATTACTTTGCAGCAAGTATTATATAAATGAATTATATTAGTAACTACAAATAAGAAAATGAATATCATGTAGTTCTTGGTAAATTACACATGCTCGTTTTTAGTGTTCAAATCCTGTAGTAAAAGATGTCTTTGTTTATGTCAATATGTTACCACCAATATCTAATTCAATGTTTTCCTTTTTAACCTCTTTTATCCAATGAAGAATGGTAAAAAAGACATTTTGATACCAAAATCATTTCTCTAGCTTTAATATTAAGGAAGTTATGACTAAATTTATCGCCGGAATTTTATGCCTTTTTTTGTTGTTAAATCTGTTCGTTTAATAACATACACCAAAATCTATGATCTAACAAAATATGATATTTCAATAAAACAACACAACTGTCTTAAACATCAAGAGAATCGAATGAAATTTTCATGAATACAGTATTGTTGAAAAGATGATATTTTAAAATACCTGCAATTGAATTGTATAATAAAGATTAAAAATTAAGACAAAGTACTTTCATATTGCGCAGTAATTAAGATTGAAGGTGCTAATGTCGGCTTGAAATTGATGTACGTAACATAAACAGATTTTTCGGAAACTTTACAAGATATTAGAAAAGTAAATGTTTTATAGTCCATGGTAGTTTCTATTTGATCCATTATACCTAATCCGTGATTTTGAAGGCTATCATTATATATTTTATTCTCTAGCAAATGGTGCAATTAAATGAAGCAACAGATTGAAGAAAATAAAAATAGACTGGGATAAAGATTTAAAATTTATTTATATTAAATATAATGACATCAAATTGTTTTTCTCTATTTAAGTAATGAACATCCAGCATTTCAACGGGGATCCCCCGAAACACTTCTTAATTTCTGCACACGCCTTACTGCAAGATTTCCCCTATTCGTAAATTGACATTTTCTAACATACCTACTTTATGATTCCAAATAAATTAGGAAAATTTATCCCAAGAAATGAAGACAAATAAGGTACAAGAATAAATCAAACTTAAAGATCTAAAATTTTGTACAAAATAAAAAACCCAATAAAATCATTTAATACAATGGTGTAACTATGAAATATTATTCACAGACAAAAGTATTTTTTTTTTGCAAAATTTTCGTCCTTTAAACTTTGGCATTTATATTATTTGACCACTTTTTGAAAACACTCTCTCAACAGCCGCTGAGAGAGGAAGTGTTTTATTATTTTGTAGAAATATTTTTTGAATTTTTGGGAAAGATTTTAAAAGATCTGAAGAGGTGTCTTCAAAATTCATAAAATTTTCTATAATTTCAGCAGTAGGTTTGATTTCTTTTGATTTTTTTCTTCATCGGAAAAATGCTTGATGTTGACTAAATTGCTACATAATCCTCAAGATTGTCACTAAAAATCTCAGTTTGGACGAGAAGGCTAACCTCATCCACTAAGACTGTTTTCATATATTCTTGTAATTCTGGAGAATCCCTAAAACATTCCAAATCTTTAAATAATGGATGAGTAGCTGTAGCTAACAAGTGGATCTTATCTTTAAAAAAGTGACCAAATCTTTTTCCGATTCCAGCTAATAAAGCCTCTATTATACCCTTACAAAATTTAAGACTGGGTATCACAATTTTGAGTTTTTTCTTTACCACTGAAGTGAGGGCAAAATATAGCCAAGAAACATATTCTTCTCACCTATTCAGATATCTAGGGCAGCTCCAAAATCCTTAAAACACAAAATATATTCATTAATTAAGTCTACATATCTCTGATTTGGTGAAATACATCAATCCAAGATTTCAAATAACTCATGAAGTTCATCACTACTTTTTTCAAGAGCTCCAGAAATGTCCAAAACACCATCAAATCTTCCATTCCACCAGGTCTCATTTAGGACTCTCAGAAGTTTCCCTACAATATCTTTAATAGTTTCAGCTGTAATAATACTACGACTTTGCTTGTTCCAAAGTGATTGACATTTTCCAAAAGCTTTGTAAAATAATTTGTTAAACACAGGATCTTTGAAAGCTGATTCTATGTCTTTCTGTGCTATCAAATTCATAAAGTTTGCAGCACATCTGAAATGTTTTGGTAGGCAAAATTCTGAATCTTTTATAAAGTCAGGTGTTAATTCAAAAAATTGAATACCTTCATTCAGGAAATCATTTTCTTTTTCATTATCTTGGATTCTATAATTTTCAAAACACTTAATGAAATTTCTTGCATTGTCGGTAATGATTCCTCCATGGCACTTATTTTGCAAGCCATAGTAGAAAATAATGCTTTTTAAGGCTTCAGCAATTTATCGTGAGTGTGGTTGCCTTTTAATCTAGAGCTTGCTAATACTGCTTGACCACGAGAAAAATTCGATTTTATCCAATGCCAAGTTACACCAATATAGCCACGCTTTACACCTGACCAACAATCTGCTGTCAAACAGAAACAGTGAATATTTGAGAAAGTTTGTTTAATTTTTTCCTTCATTTTAATAAATTGATGATCAATATTTTTCATGATTATTTCATAAGAAAGGACATTTAGCCTAGACAAATTTTTGAATGAGTATATTCAAATGTGCATCCCTCACTAAAGTTGACGGCTGAGATGACTTAGATCTAACGATAAATTCAGTGATTAACGAATTTAAATAGTTTTGAGAAATGTGAGCTCTAGAACTTGAACCTTTAGTTAAAAAAAAAGATTGGATTGAGGCTGGAGATTGTGAATATACTTTCAACTTTTTCTTCCCTTTATCAGATTAAATGATTTTTTCAAATTTTTAAAGGACTTCTGTACCATGACGAGACTCTAAATGCCGTTGTAAATTGAATTTCGATCTTTCAGTCGCAGTTAGCTCTTTCCCACATTTTTCAAATTCACAACAAAAATTTAAAACTTTTTTTTTTCAACACGTAAAGCAGAAAAAAATGATTCCGAGTTCCTATTACATTCCAAAGATTATTTTTCTGCTTCCATTTTCAATAGATTTTATCACAATTTTTTAAAAATGTCCTCTTATTGTTTCTAATTAATACTAAAATTTAGACGAGCGCACTTTCCGAAGTCCAACATAATAATAAGTCTTTTTCGCTAAGAGTGTGTTATGATTTATTAATGTTAAAATCGATCACATCCTCGTTCAATTTTGTTCTGGATTGATCTGTTCCATTAATGAAGTACTTTGTAACAGGGAAGAATAATTATCAAGAATATATTTTTGCGTTTTTTCCTTTACGACTTTAGTTGAATTTGAGGATATTTATTGGTAATTATTCTTCCTTTTTTAAAAAAAAGTACTTCATTGGTACAATAGATGATTTTGTTGGTGTCCTTGGGAAGGGATATTCTTGTATTTGTTCTTTCTGATGAATTAATGTAGAAACACTTTAATTAATTGTCTCCTTTATTAACAAATTGATATACCCATATATATATATATATATAAATTTGTAAAAAGTGATGGGGAATGCATGCAGTACATACTCATCTAAATGGATAAGTTGTGCAGTTGCTTCCCAATGGCCAAGGATGTGTCAGGATCTTCATGGAAAATACGTCTAAAAACTTATATATATTGTACTTTATTCTAATATCAGTTTTGTAAAATATTTTCTAACCTTAAAAAGATAATCAATAAATTTAATTATTATCTATTATTCATGCGAATGAATGTATAAATCAGAAAGGAACAATTGTGCTTGATTAGATCTATCGATAATTAAATCATAATTAAAAGATATAATTAATCAAGTTGGTTAAAATACAATTAGCATTTTTCATGGCTCAGGAGTACATACCTCCTTACGGAATAAACTCAGAGATTTACGACTTCGATTCTAATTGCTCCGAAGGTGACTTATTACTTGCTTACATAAGTACTCACACGCAAAGGGAAAGATTCAAAATTAAATTTCAATATGATAAATTTAATACAAATACCCGGGTAAAAAAAAGCTGGTATCCGCCAATTAATATTGATCACAATACTTTATTTTAAATTTTATCCGCCAACTGTGTTTAAGACATATTTTTTACATTTATGTTTCGAGTCTACATGTACAGGTATTGCCTGAGCCCATCCATAATTCATGAAGGAAAAAAGTGTGGAGGGTTGCTTCATTCTCTAAAAAAATATTAAGGAAACTTTTTCTTTCTATTTGTTTACTTTACGTAATACAATCTCTACTAGTAGTATATTAATACTCTTACAATTAAGTTATCTATCATTGTAATTTAATAACACCATTTTTTTAAGATGAAATATTAGTAAAAAGTTGGTGTACATATTAATAAAACTATGTTTTATTAATATAATAATCATGAAACATGTTATCCTAGACATGTATGGTGCATTTTTGTCAGTTGACTATTTATCGACTCTTGCTCGGCGTCATCTTTTATTGTATATAACAATCTTTCCTTAGCAAATAGAATGAAAAAATATACAAATTCAGACGGTATAGACAAATTATAACCAGCTTAACAACAGTCATTTAAAGTTTAAACAGTTAACATTGGTAACAGTAATAAGGGAAATAAAAGTAGCTGACAAACAAATTCAAAACGCACTTGTCTCACACCAACATAAAATCTAAACTTTTTTTATTAACCCCCCATATTAGTGCTTGAACATATACTGATTGAATTCAAATGACCTATTGTTAAGTTTTAAAGAATAATTATATTTTGGAAAAATTGGCTAATATCATGTGAACTGATTTTTTTCTGTTAGTTTTTAAAAGAAAGTTAGCATGATACAATAAAGGTAAGGAGGTGTTATGTTTTGTGTAGGAAAAATGAGCCTATTAAAAATTTACTTCTCCTCCTAACCAGTCTGAACAGGATTTTTGTAAATAGTTACTACAAATGTTAAATCCTTAGTTACGTGATATTCAACACATATGACGTCATCAATAATTCATCTATGGAATCGGTCTAGGCCGAATTTTCAGTTAGAAAGATCCAGATTAATTTTTTTATAGGACATAATTTTTCTTAGGGACAGATCTAGACCAATTTTTTTTTAAGACAATCTAGAATAAACTTTTTTTTCCACTAAAAACCGGTCTGGCATTTTTTAACCAAAACCCAACATAAGTAACCACAAGTGCATTTGCTCAAAGACGGAGGAAGAGGAGCTAATCCTTGTTCGACTTAGAGTAGAATTGGCTATCAGCATCTTAGTTATTTCTGCTACTTTGAATTTCCTTCCTACCTCTGCCATAGCTACTTGGAGCTGATTTAATGCCACACAATAAGTTATAACGTTTGATGTTGTATTAGGCGTTACAAGTAGGGTTGTAAATTTTGGCTAAATTGCGCTGAGCTGAAATTAAAACAAATACATATATCTATGTTAGTAAGATATGAATGCTCATTAATTATTCCTCCCTATTTTGAAAATTCTAACATTACACTAAAAGTGCAAGAAGGTCTTTGCCGTTTGTTCCATTGGCAAATCCTGTAATTCATCCTTGATCCGACTGATATGCTCATCCTGTTGTCACATGTAAGGCCCTCTTTTGGCAACCATGTCAATACAGGGGTTCACGTTTATCTCTAGAACGTCAAGGTAGGCATCAATGTTGACCTTGATGCTTGGGTGAACACCTGAAGAGGCATGACGCGGCCTTTGGAGCTAGCCTCCCCAAACACAATGACTTAAGCTGGGAGATTCGTTTGCATGACGACATACATATCCTTGCGTCAGAAAGCCAACCAGTTGAGTCCCAGAGTTCAAGCAATTATTATGTTGTCACTCCCGGTGCTGATTCCAAGGAGGGCTACTTGCTTTTCAAAATATTTGGGACAACGAATTGGTCAATTGATATCAAGTTTATTTCAACTGTTGTCAATTTGAACAAGCTATCTAACAAAAAAAAAATGATTTGCTTAACTGCCCTTGTTTTCTTAAGAGAGCACGCCAAAGTGGCGGCATATATAATTGCAGACCCTGTAAGCCTAAGAGTTTGAAGGACTCAGAGTAGAATTGAAGTTTGACATCAGAATAATTCATTTCTATGTCCTTGCTAATTACAGAGTGGGAGTTGCAGCTAGCAACTAATTTAATGAAACGTCATGACAGCTTAGCTACTCTCCTCTCAAATATTTCCAATGGTTACCATGTTGATTTTGGGTTCTTTTAAAAACCAAAAATGCACAAGATTTAGAAATCAATATATATATATATTTAACTTACATAATGTACATAAGATACAATTCTATTTTAAACTTGACTTCTCCATTGTGAACCCTCTCAGTATTTTATGTTCACAAAAAAGTAAATATGTACAAAGACCATTTGAATTGTTTAAGAGTACAAAATTTATTTTGTATTTATTTTGATACTTTAATTCAAAAGTGTATTTATATTTTAACTTATTTAATGCAAAAAAAGCAAAAAAAAAAAGCTGTATATTTGTTCCATTTTTTTTATCGTATTGTAAATCCGCTATTGTTATCTTTTATTAATATATATATAATATTTTTTAAACATTTATTCTTGCTTTCCGCTTTTGTTACTAACTCGGCTATAGTTTGAATACAAAATATATACATTTTCCTTGTAGGCTAGAGACACACATACTTAAATATAGTTGTTATAAAATAGAATTGGGTTGCAGTCCATAAATCATTCATTAGTTTGAGAGTTTTGTAACTTTTGTTGGACTGACATATTTTGTTACAGTATAGAAATTTGGCATCAACTGGTCTCATAGAAAAAATCGGTCAAGATCGACCTCAAAGATTTTTTTTGTTTAGAAGAGTCTCATTCAAAGTTCTGGATATTCCGACTCTACAGATGAATTGTCGATGATGTCAATTGAGCTTCAAAATTGGGAGCCATTTGGACAATCACGTCACATGAAATGTTATATGCTTCATATATGTACCGGGCCGACTTTTATTATATACCCATTTTAACAAACAAAGTATTAAAGTCCATTGGAGGATCTTGGGTGAATTAGGAAAAAAGTTTATTTACTATTTATTGAAGACCAAAGAACCTGTTTTAGTCAATGCATCCACTCTCGAAATTGATAATAAGTTGCTAGTGGGGATGGACCCTCTGGATGTACTTGGCGCTCATAGAGGCTCAATCCTTGTTGACGGAGGTCTTCAGGTTACGGGTGCTGTTGTGGCGTCTGTTGCTCGTCCTGGACTCTATTTGTGCTTATCTAGATGAAATAGTCAGGGGAGTTGAAGTCTGGGCTCTGCAGAAACCAGAAGTACTTTAAAGAAAAGCAGTAAAGAACTGTCATCCAACATTTGCACACATGTGATTCGTTCCTCAGCTTTCTTTGGTTTGTACTGGTTCAAAAACTACTGGAACCGAACTTCATTTACAGATGTAACTTTCTTCTTGGTATACATCTAGCACCCAAACTTTTCAATAGCAGAAGTAGTGTATGTGTTGATTTCAGATGCCAGTACAAGCTGGCTAAAAGTTGACTGTGCTTCTTTGTTTTTTTTTTCTGATGGACCTTTAGTGGTCTTATTTTCCCCTTTCCATTGAAGGGCGATGAATTAGCAATAAGTTTCTTTAAACCTGGTATTTCTGAAGCATTGAATCCAGTTACTTGTGCGTTTCTGTGATGGTCCAGTAATATGGTATGCAGTAGGAGATGAAGCTCTTACATTTATCTTGTAGTTCTTGATTGATGGAGACAGCCATTTGTCAGAAACAAAGTGAATAATTTTCCCATCTGACGAAAGCATCTTCTTGATAATAAAGTCAAACACTTCACCAAATCTTGACGGAATGGCAGAGTTCATCTGAAGATGTAGGAAGAACGAAGCATCGATGATGATTGCATTAATTAATTTGTTTTTCTTCATTTAAACCCTTAAAGTAACAATTTAATTTTGATCCATTTTTTAGTAAATTCTATTTTTAAAGGTAAATAGTTTTTTTACACTCGTCGTACAAGTTAAAAAATAAACAAATATTTTTAATTATTTTCTATCAGGCACACAGTTATTTACATCATAATTTTCAAATATTTGACAGAGTAAAAATATTTTTTTTATGATGTGTCCTAATAAATACGGTTATATTTTCATGTTGAACCGTAATAATCAATCATGGTTGACTCCGTCGTTGAGGTAGGGATGGTCCTTTTTCGATAAGTGCATTTGCAATCGCCATTTTAAATGTCTGTAAATTTATCACTTTTTTGGAACCAATTCCAATTTCACTATTCCTTTTTGTATATTATCCAATAATTTACAACAGATACATCAATAAAATTGAGTAACAAGCTGTGATCATTTAGTTTTGATCTTGTCTGAATTATGTATAGAGCAATTAAGGAATCCATTAAATCGTCACCTTCCATAAATTTATTAATGGTTTTAACAATATTTAGACAAGGAATTTTGATCATTTCTCTGTTCTGTTTGTCTAAACGACGACAAAGTTTTTTGGGTTGAGTAGAAGCAAATGTTGATGCAATGGTCACACATTTTTTGCCAACCCATTTTACTACTCTAATTTCCATTTCACCATCAATCAATCGAGCTTCTTTAAACGCCCCTCTACCTTGTTTTAAAAATTATTTATCGATGGGAAAGGGTAATCCTCTCACTCGAGATTGTCTGACTGCTCCGAGAGCATAAACTAAATTTTTTAGCATAGGGACTAAGATAAACCAATTGTGAAAGGAAAGTAAATAATGTTTTCCTCTATGTATTTTTGGAGACAACTGTAGAACAATGTTACTACTTACTCCTAAGTCTGGTTTCTCTACCCAGGGTTTTATTGGACCGTCGGAGACATAGAAGCTAAACATAAATCCATTAATATCGCATAGAGAAAATATTTTAATCCGCCATTTATGAGGGCTACATGGAATGAAATATTTTATTCTTGATTTTCCTTTAAATTGAACTAACTGTTCATCAATACAAAGCATTTTAGG
Organism: Lepeophtheirus salmonis; assembly: GCF_016086655.4. Lineage (NCBI taxonomy): Eukaryota > Metazoa > Arthropoda > Copepoda > Siphonostomatoida > Caligidae > Lepeophtheirus > Lepeophtheirus salmonis. The sequence continues at coordinate 20,111,189 of NC_052134.2, forward strand.
TATAGGCATCTTGAGGTGATTCCACAGTATACTTACTTTATAAAGCTTATCACAACTTTTATTTTTATGCATATGTAAATTGCTCTTGATTTGTTGCCATTGATTCCGGTTAAATGCTTCTTTTAACCATCGTCATTGAAGAGATTATGCACAATATAGGGCGAGCACAAATCTTCAACACAAACATTGCCGTAAGACTCCCAAAAACTTATATAATTCGTTTTGAGTCAGATTGATACAATTAACAGGATCATTTTGTGCAGAATAAAGATTGGTTTCTTCAACCATTTCTAAAGGAGATCACAAGGCTTAGATAAGAAGAAAAAAAAAGAGGAAATAAGACAAACGATATTTGGACTTGAACATTTTTTTCTTCTCTAAACCTTATAATCTCCTTTTTTAAAAGTGTGCAAAGATACGTATACTCTGGGACCCTGTAATGCAAGATTTCACACCATAAGGTACACAAGGTTTCCTCCCCTGAAATTACTTATGTAACCTAGAATTTTTATTTTATCAGCCTGCCCCCCCCCCTCTACTGGGTCTGCCCTACATACCCCCTGAAATAGCCTCTGGTCATTTTTTTTATCCATAAGTTACATTGAAAAACTTGCACCAATGTCAATAGTACTATGTCATGACATCATAAAAAAATGACTTAGAATATGATATAATAGACTCTACCCTGGCTCACAGGTTTTTGTACGTGACCTGCTAGTCTCAAAGGCAAGTTGAATTTATCCATCACAGCTTTCCTGAGCATCAAGTTTCTAATATTCCAAAATAAACCCCGGCCCAAAGTTTGTACAGGTAAAGTGATGGTCCCCAAGGCAGTTTAACTCCACCGACTGATTTGCATTATCAAGGTCGTCGGAAGGATGATATTTTGGGGCATTAATTTTTTCTGGGAAAATTTCTACCTTGGGGCATATAAGGGGTGCTGTTCAAAATATCGGAGATGAAGCTCCACTGTCATTAGGAAAAATTATAAACCTAGTGCATACTCTAAGGCGAATAAGGAGAGATAACTGTACTCCTCCATCGCCAGAGTGTAGCCATGGATTTGAAACCCCAGCTAAACTTAAAGTTACAAGCTTAGGCGAATCAATTTTGTCGTTTGGTTCTGAATCAATGGATCAAAGTCAAAGTAAAATTGCATTTAAATTTCAAATTGTTGTATATTTTAGTTTTATGGCTATAACTTCACATTTTTGTATTATTACCTAATTGACAAATTATTTTAATATATTTCACATCTACAGCATTTTATCTGAATCTGAACGTAAATGGATCCGGACATAGCTTCAAAAGTTGAATATGTTCATTGTTCTATATAGATGGATATATTCCACAAAAAGGAAAGAGTCGACTCTACTCTAGTATGATGCTTAATTTTGTTCGGTTATCTTCTTTGGCTAGATTTTCATCCTGTTACACTCCCGTATATATTGTAATTCGAGCATCTCTTGTTGAGGATAACGTATCTCGGGTCTCTTCTTTTGTACTAATAATAAATAAATTTATGTCTTTAATTAATGAAGATCAATCTAAGCAAATAAAACCACTTTTATATTTATAATTTGTCCCTCCCTTTACTCAAATATTTTTGCATGTTATTCTTAATATATTTAAATTCTACAAGTGTGGCTTATGTATAATATTCATGTTCGGATAACACCTAATAGTTTACTTAATTATAATTTCATATATCACATAAAGTCTTTTACTTAATTCCATTAGAATTGTAGTGTCTCGAAGAGGATGTATGACTTGACATTTACCAATTCAGCCTACATATTTTATCCCTTACTGATAAATGTAACTTTTAACTTTTTAATAATCATTTTATTTTGAGTTAATAGGTAAGAAAAATTTATGGGTTTAAGAAAAAGATATAACAACACAAAATATAATTTTGAAAAGAGTAGATATATTTTAATATACAGTATGGACAAAAATTGATGGTGTTTTATTTAAAAAGTCATGAAATAATCTAAACAAGTGATTTTTTTTTGACTTAAAAATTTATTTACTTCCCAATATGACGAACTTTAAGCATAATACATTTTTTTATGCGTTTTGGCATCCCTTCATACAGATTATTAAAAGGATCTGGAGAAATTTTTTCGCACGCTTTTGTCAGTTTTTTTTAAATTCATCTTCTGAAGTTGCTGGCGCATTTTCATTGAGTTTCCTCTGGGCCAAAGCTTACAAATTTTCACTAGGAGACAAATCAGGACTTTTGACAGGAATCCAAGTTGTCTGAACAACATCTTTGTATCTTTTTAGAGTGGTGAGCAGGGACACCATCTTGCTGGGAAATGGCTCTTGATGTGCCATACAACATTTTCCTCTTCAAATGATGTCCAGCTGCTTAAGTACGTGACAAAGCTGACATCGGAGACTTGCTGAGGATCCCTGTTACGTATTAATCGGCCGTAACAGTTTGGTTTCGTGGCATCAGTGAAGATCTGATGCTCGAATTCAGAATTCCGTATTCCAAGAGAGACGACGGCATTAAAAATTTATCTAAGCTATCTATCTCTGTTTAATCTTCATATGATGTATTTGTACTTGAAAATATATACATATGATGTCATATTATAAACAATTTATTTATAAAATTGGTATAGAGACCAATTTTTTTGCGGACAAGGATTTCTAGACTGAAACCCAAATCAACTAGCTACTCAGTCAAAACTTAAAGATTATCTCCTTAAGATTAAAAAATAAAAATTACAGATTGAGAAAAAGAATGACTTGATGAGCCAGGAAGGTTTTTAGGTCGTATATAAACCTCATTGGAAGTTAAGGTTAATTGAAATACAAGGTTAGATCATCATGGAATCGGGATGGCTAGAATTTTCAATCTGATCTGTTGTACCGACTACTGGGAAAGATGGGTAGATTTGGACAAAACACGCAATCACACAAAGTCTATGACGTCACTAAAGCTAGAAATTTCAATTTAATGTATCATACCGCCTGCTGGGCCAGAAAAACAGATTTTGACAAAACATGCAACCACTCATCTACTATGACGTCAATATTAATAGTGTGGTGAAAATCAAACATCAGTAGTACATGGGATAGGATATAACCTTGTATTTCTATTTATCTTGATCGCAAGTAATATTCATTTTTTTAAATTTTCAATGAAGTACTTCCCATTTTTTTAATATTTTTTTATATGAGTTCAACTTATACAGTGCTTTTTGTATTTTACATTCCTTTTTTTTTATAATATTGCATTGGTTAATAAATCGGGGATCACTATAAACAGTGCACTGGGTGACGTGTTTTCATACATTCATAAATAACTTTTTACTCTCTAGATGGCTCTTGAGTTAAATTAATGATACTTTTCGGAGATTTTTTTCTAGACAATTGGCTAGATTATTATTTACAGAAGAAAAGATACTTCATTCAATTCAATCAAACAGTAAAACTCACTGAAACTTTATTTGAAGGGTCACATAGTGAAACGTTCTAATTTTCTTTTATGGAACATCTTTTTTAGATTTAAAGACGCAAGAGTTTATAAATACCCATGTTGTAACTTTGTTTTATTAATAGAAAATATTTAGTTTATAAAAATACTACTTAATTCCATTGTCAATATTTTATTGCTTCTTTAAAAAAAAACAAAAAAAAAACTTTTACCTTAATTTTCATTCTACTTAGCCTTTTAATCGGAAAAAGTTCATTTTACTGTGCATACATTTATATAAGTATATTTATTTAAAAAAAAACATCAATATTTAAATACTATTATGCTCATGAAATATAATTATAAGAAATATGCATATATTTCAAGGCTAATTTTTTATCATATAACTTTTTTTAAATATAAACGAAAATACATATGAATGGAATTGTAAAAAATATGCCCTTACTGGCGAGTAAATATAATGTAATTTTTTATTTTTTTCCAAAACTGTTATGAATATTATTCAGTTCTTGAGAAAAGAACATCTATTAATTGTTTTGTGTATAAAAGAATGTGGTTCGACATCAAGTTCTGTTTCTTGGCGTCGTTAGCAGTTAGGGTCACGTAATGCCGCCCTTCATCTTCAAGCAGGGCCTAGAGGCCATATCACACTCATACCGATACTCAGTGTAACGAGTAAAGTTTGTCCATACATTTCAAGGAATATTGGGTCATTATTTGTGATCAAATAGTCGTGACACATCACTTATTATTACTGATTATTATGGTGCAAATAATGAATATTTTTTATCTGTAAAGACTAATGGACAAAAGATGCAACCGGAATAGCTTTTATTAGACCAACTTAAATGCACCACTTTTTTTTATTATCTTAGGATAGGGCAGTATGACATCATCGATAAAATGTTACAAAAATTATTTTATTTAAAAGACACGTCATTTGCAATGAGTTCACACAAAAACAATCTTGAACAAAAATAAAGATAAATGTTTAATATTTATCCTTCATCATATATGGATTATAGATATAGTCCAATATTTCGTTGACATATTTCGAGCAGTTATAGTTTTTGAGTTGAGATACCCAAGACCTTACATCCACTTCTGTAATTCCTTAACGGCATTTTTGTTTTAGTTTACTAAAAAAATAATAATGTATTTTTTTTAAATCAACAAATAAAAGATATATATATATAAAGGGTGATTCAAAGCATTTTTTTCAGTGGGGATTTTTTGACAGGCGCGCGCGAGTTCTGTCAAATTCATACGTCATTTTTACTCAGTATTATTTTACAATTCTTTATGAAAAGATATACGCCACAGCAACGTGTACAAATTGTTCAATTGCACTATGAAAATCAGCGTTCTATGAAAGAAGTTTTTCGCAAATTACGCCCAACTTATGGTCTACATAATCGACCTTCAGAATCCACAGAATCGCAGAAAAATCGAAAAATTTGAAGGGGCAGCAACTTGCTGGGATGTCCCGTCGTCTGGTAGGCCACGTACAGCTCGCAGCGTATAAAATATTGCGGCCGTAGCCGAGAGTGAAGAATCGATTCGCCACCGCTCTCAACAACTTGGCTTCTCGTATGCAACAAAAAATTGAAGCACATGGTCTCCACGATATTTGGTTCCAATAAGACGGTACCACTTGCCACACAGCGCGCGTAACAATGGACTTATTGAGACATCATTTTGGTGAGCAATTAATTTCACGGTTTGGCCCGGTAGTTGGCCACCAAGACCGTGTGATATCACACCTTTGGACTTTTTTCTTTCGGCTACGTTAAAGCAAAAGTTAGTCTTGTTTTTTCGGTTCATAATAAAGTTTTGACTATGATATAATATTTTATGTGTTTTATTTCTACAATCCAAAAACCGCTCGTTTTGAATCACTCTTTATATATAAAAATAATACTCTAGTCTTAAATTTGTATATTTCAAAATATTAACTCCTCACTTCTTAAGACAAGTTTACTTTTGGAAATCAAAATATGGACCTCCTAATATCGAAATAGACAAGTACTATCATATAGACGTTTTTTTACATCAGTTATATATTGTAGGTACATAATTGTACAAGGGCGAAAATTCCCGGGTTACACATATATATATAGCTCAATTTTTTTAAAATCCCCCTCCTTTTCAATTAGAACCAACATTCAAAAGACAACTGTCAAAAGTAAACGACAATATTTTATTTTTTATTAGTAAACTCCCTATAAATATTGTGCGTTTGTATTTATTTCTCATTGGTGGAGGGGGAGTTGAGGTTTATAATTGCCTGGGAGACTTAATCATGGAGCCATGAAGAGAGCTCTTGGTTCTTGTGCTTCACTGCATATACTATGCATTGTACTTTGGAGATGAGCCACTCAATCTTTCACTTATCCTTATATCGTTAAGATGTTACAATCGGCCTATCATTGGGACTCAGTCTCGCCTCAAAGTTAATTCAGATCTCTTCCTTTACCATTTTAAGGGATTTGATATTTTTTTTTACATTCGTACAATAGATGGAACGAGGTTTTCAGCTCCTAATGGCAAAAATTAGCAATTTTTCTCTCTGAGATTTTCCATAGATTTTTTTGAAAAATGGAGGACGTTTCTTATCTATACCTCAACCATTTTTGACGTCTATCCGTAAATTGATTCTTCAAAATGATATTTTGGAGCCTCATGTTGCATTCCATCGCTAATACCAAGCCGTTCGAACATTCGTCTGGCGATAGATGAAGGGTCCTTCTGTTCACAACCAATACTAACACTCGGAGCATGACAATAACTTCTTTAGCTTGTTGGTTATTGTGCTAATTGCGACGCTACTTTTGTTATTTCCAAAACAATGGATCAAAAACAATTTCGTGTATTAATTTTACACTGCTTCTTGATTAAAAAAAATACGTTCACGCTAAGCAATGGGTTGGAAAGTGTTACAGGGACAACGATCCATCCGTAAATAATGAAACGTAGATTTGCTTACTTCAAGCATGTTCGTAGATACACTAATGATGCAGCACGCAGTGCACGTCTAAATGAGGCGGTAACAACAGAAAACATAAAAAAAAAAAAAAAAATCCAGAAAAGTCCTTAGGAATGATTGGAATGTGAAGATGTGTGAGTTAGCTGACATCGTAAAGACATCAAAATAAATGTGTTGCCTTTATATTTCATTTTGTATTTGTCCATGAGAAAAAACAAAACAAAAAAAAAACAAGCAACTTGCTGATGACTCAGAGCAGTGTTTGTCTATAAACGTAACAAATTTTAATTTTTAGTCGGTATGTGATAATGGATAAAACATGGATCCAACAATTCACTCTAGACTCAAAACAATCATTATTTGAGTGGACAGTAACTGTCGAACCTCGTCCAAAGCGCCTGAAAGTACAAAAACCAATTTTAAAAGTTATGGCTTCAATATTTTGGGATGCACATGGCATAAAATTTAATAATATATAGCAGTATTAAAGCATTTAAAAGACAAAATCACAGAAAAAAGGACCAATTTGAGGGTTATGCACTGTGTCACAAGTCGATTAAAACAATAATATGACACATGAATTAAAATTTGAATTGCTTCCATATCCACTTTTTTTCTCCAGATTTGGCTCTCAACAACTAATGGCTGTTCCCAGAAAAAAAATACTTCATGATAAGAAATTTTGCTCCAATGATGAAGTTATCGCTGAAACTGAGTCTATATTGATGCAAAAGATAAAGTTTTTTATAAATGGGGTTTTTAAATGTTAGAGCGGCACTGGAATGATTGTATTGGGCTTAATGGATATTATATTGATGAATAAAAGCATGTTTTATTAGTTGTAGTAAAAATAAATAAATTATCTTTAATTAACTTTTTAATACTTTTATTTCCATTAATGTTTATCTCTTTTGAAATCCAAGCAGTGCCTCCATAACAGTCAGACTCGACCATTTCTATCATTGTGTCCACAGGAACAGAATCAACGAGATCAAAATTGCACTACTATTACAATAACAGAACCATAATTACTATTCACATTTTTATACTCCTGGCTTGCGTTGTTGCCTTGTTTGAAGGAAAACTTTAAAATTTAGTGTACTTTTTCTTTGCCGATGTACATCTTTGATGCTCTCTCAAACAATCAACGATACCTCCTGATTTTTTTATTTTAGGAATTCATATCTTTCTTACATGATCCAGCGTAAACTGATTGTACTTACTCATTGCAAGATACACATTACTAAATTGGAACATTGAACTTATTGGAAAAATAATTTACGCCTTTTTACTACACATATCAGTTGTTACATGCTCAGCTGAAGCCGGATTTATTTAAGAAAAATCAACATTTTAATACCTTTTCGGAATCGTCTATGACTTATTATCTAATCAATTAATTTTTCATAAAATACCTACCCCTCAAAATCCTCTTATGAAAAGGTATTTAAGGAGAACCCAAAAAATGAAGAGAGCAAATATCGGTTTATTCCGTGTAGGAAAAACGGGGAACGTTATCATTCTAATATGATTTTCAAAACTTTAATTTTAAATGTGTAATATTATTATGACAAAACAAAAAAACTTGTCTTTTGTAAAAAAAAACTAAAGTTATGTTGTCACGCCCACACTATGAATTATTATTTCGGAAATGTGGTTTTACTCAAAGTAAATGATGCTATATATTGATATCCCGAAGTTTTTCCCTTGCCATTATACCATCTATTTATTCAGGATATAAAAAGCATACTCATGTGTTTTTTATGTATACGGCCATATAAAAATAAATATAGTCGGATGTAAACTCAGAAAGTACTTTTTTTGATACTATGTACATCGCATAGTGATTTATAGCTCACAATAATGGGAAATAGTAATAAAGCAGTGTTTTTATGCTTAGTTTTATGTTTATACAAATACACACATTATCAACTAATGAATCCTAATGCATTATTTCAATTTACATAATATAGTTTTTTTTATATATTTTTGTCTTGTTCAACAAATTATCGTCAATTCCTACCAAAAAAATATTCTTATGAATCCTTTGGATGCGCTGCAAATATCACTTAACCCTCGTGAAGCCAAGACTTTTTATGTGCACTCGTTGTTTTAAGGGTCAAAATGACTCCCTTTCAAAAATATCACAGTTCATTAACAAACTAATTACTAGTTTTTTCATTTGAATACGCACTAGTTATAAATGATAAATTATTATATAAACATAGGTGATACAAATAAAAGTCACATGAAAAAATATAATTGTAAATTATAGGGATATTTCCATTTTTCTTTATTATTGATTGCATACACGTATCTATATAAATAAATTGCGCTATAATAAGATTTATCTTTGTGAAATAGTATTTGAGAGCATGGATTTCCTGATTATATTTTTAATTTAATCCATTTTCTTTACTTCCTTTCAAATTCTAGAGTGAGTACTTCCAATGGATCTTTATACAAAATAAATAAGACATAGTACCTATATCTTATTTCATGAAAAGTATGAAAAAACCTTCACTCTCGCGTCACTAAAATTAGATCCTGCCTCATCACAAGATTTAACGACAGCTGTCAATATCAATATAGCTTGAAGCTCCGTCATATATCAGGTTTTTAAATTCTAATCCTATCTGTGAAAACCTTTACAATTTTTCACTTTCATTCTTAGGAGTGGTTAATAAAAAACGGTGAATGGATGTACGAATGGGGTATGGTATACTTTGCAGGACCAAAAGTATGATAAAGTCTGCCATACCCCATTCGTACATCTAGTTTTGTGTCGGTCCACATTTATTCGGTCCAGTCTAGTCTTAGGACCGTCGGTTCTTGGGACCGGTCCTTGGAATTTTTCATAAAAATATCGATGGTTTATTAAGCCAAATAAGATATATGAAATATGAGTTGAGATTATATATTGCAAAAAAAAATTATATTTTTCATTATAATACGAACATATTATATAGTTTATAATTTATTCTATTATATAACAGAATAATTAAAAAGAGGAAAAACACACTCCTTTTTGTCGTCACGAGGTATCGATTTTACCTTATTTAAGGATGAACAAGTAGGTCTGGACTGAGCCGCAGTTCTCGGTCCTAAATAAGGACATACACAACACTAAGTATATCCATTCACTGTTTTTTATTCACAACTCCAAAGAATGAAAGTGAAAAATTCTGAAGGTTTTCGCAGATATGGTCAGAATTTAAAAACCTGATATATATGAGCTTATAGTTTTGAGTCGCACTTCATTTCGTTTTTCATTTTGGGTAAATGAAAAACATTCTATCTTACGGTTTTGAAAAAAAAGTATATTTTTGAATAAAGTATAGAGCTGCATTTTTTTATATAATTTTCTTCGGATAGGTTTTTTTTCGAATTCTTTATTCTGAATTATTCATTAACGAGGATATTTTAGAAAGTTAATTTTATATTCAATTTTTTTACCTCATAACTCTTTATTCAAGTATTTTCTATGTGTTCATTTATTTGTCAAAAACTTTACTTATTTTAATTATGTAGCTTTAGATTAATACATATGCATATTGTGTATTTGTTAGATCAATAGTTTAGGTAAGGTTCATATAAATAAATATTGCATTTTATATACCTTCAGAGTTTTAAATCTACTGTTTCTTCAATTACAGTGCTCTAATTCTGCATTTATGTCAACTATCATCGATGTAGGCCTCCTTGGCAGCAATGATGGCTTCCAGGCGGCCACGGAAGGCTTTGCACCCATTGCAGATGTAGTCCTCAGACATGCCACCCCAGTCTTGTTTGACGGTATCCTTGAGGTTATGGATATTTGGGTGATGGACGGTGAAGGCCTGGTACCCAACATGTACCCAAAAAGTGAAGTCCAATGGGTTGGCATCTGGTGAGTAGGTGGGCCATATTTTCTTCGGCCTGAAAGGCAAGTTGTCCTCCGACCACTTCTGGGCCTTTTTGGACATGTGTGCAGGCGCACTCTCCTGATGGGACATCACGTTCATGCCCGGGTAGTTGATTTGGATCCATGGTAACAACTGCTCCTCCATCGGTTTCTTGGGAACATCTAAAAGTACACGGTTACAATATTCGTTGGTCATGTTTAGATGCATTTTCTCGGGTTCTAAGACACTTCAGAAGATCTACTTTTTATTATTATTTCATTTTTATGTTTGTTTTTAGTATTTGATCGGAACAATTTTATATAATTCACAAACACCTTGATTTATGTCGCAAAAACAAAATGTAAATATTTTTTTACCACACCCGGTAGGATTTCTTCCTTTCCGTTATTTTTATGCAAAATTGTTTTTTTGTAGATGAACTTAAAACAATTATAAATATAAGTAATATGAAGATTGGATTTCCCAAATATATAATTCGTATTACCAATTGGTTGTTTCCTCAGGAAATATCCCCAGCTATATGGAATGAAGAATTAAACTCAACCATATTATTTAATAAAGCTATGCTATCACATCTATAATGCCTATGCACGCAATTTCTTTTTAAGAACTTTGTTCATAATGATTTTCAAACAATTATCCTTTTCAAAATAAAGAAGTTTTCTTATTTAAAATGCTTCTTAATTGGGACAAAGAAAATGCTGCGTTAGTAATTTTTGTGTTTCCAAAATTTGATTATAATCTCATTTTTACTCCTACAAGTAAAACAAATGTGAAATCACAGAACCTCTTAGAAAGGTAAAATTGAAGAAGTTTGAAGAGTTTAGTTGGTTTAACTGGATCATAGAGTTGTATAAAGTATGACCTTTTGGTATGTAAAAATAAAATAAACTGAAAAATCACCAGACAGTTTAAAGAATGTTTGTGAGAAAAGCAGCTAAGCTGTCATGAAGTTTCATTAAATTAGTTTCAGGGAAATTACTCTAGGGAAAGAGTTGCCAAGGGAAAAATAAACAACTTTAATCTAAAAACAAGGAATACTATGTTCCTAATGTATTTGCCCTTATTCTTCTTTTTTCACTAGGGGCAATATGGTCTTAGCAAACTCCTTCACTGGCTGTGTACCTGGAGGAACATGTAGCAGCTTCTAATTTTGAGCTAATCAGAATTGAGAACTACTGAGCCCTACCTACCTTCCTTGCCTAGGGTGTCCACTCTTTACCGAGTTAACCTTTAGTTTCAGGTAGCTATAAGAGGAAGGAAAGAAACCCAAGTCCCACTCTGTATCAAGTAAGCACATAGGCCGGAATTAAGTCCGAGTACATTAGGAACTTACACTTTTAACTCCCCAAGAAATCCACAGCACACACACTAGTGATTGTTTACTTTGTTCAGAAATGTTCTCCCTTTAAGATTTAAATAATAGTGATAACAGATGCAGAAAATAAAACAAAATATAACTCAGACTAAAAAAAAAAAAATCACGCTCTTCTTCGGTTATATTTTATACAAAACTAGATATACCTTTTATAAGACGTACTAAAAAATACACACGTATGAAAAAGAAATATAAAGAATCCGGTTTAAATATACACCCAAGAGAAGATAAAAGTTTTATAATGAGAATAGTATAAAAATATGACATAAAACCACTAGTAGACGTTTTTTAGTTAAACCTAAGCGTGTTTATATTGTGTGATACTCTAATCTCAAATCATTATTCTTTAATTTCTGAAAAGGTAACATCTAAGTATAACGAGCGAGTAAACAGAAGATTTGTTGTGGAGTAAGTCATTGTTGGACTCAGAGTATAAATGAAGATCATTATCGGACTTTTTTATGCCTATATCTTTAAAAAAACACAGAGTGGTACTCGTGTTTACTTCCTTCCACTCATTCCAAACATTTTTCAAACTCCCTGGGTTACTATATCATTTACCTGTATTTTTTAAGTATACCCACAAGTCATATTTTCTACAACTTTATTAATAAATATCTAAAATATAATTGCGGGTTTCCAAATATATATATATATATAAAATTACAGGCACCCTTCACTACTATTTTAATAAGTTTGGTACTACCTATTTATTCTACATGAATCAATTATACAAATATTGTTTATTGCCGAGTGTTTATTTAAATTTAGTAACCCCCTAATACATTCTTGCGGATGTGTAATTTTTTTACTTCCATGTTTGTTTTTTCGCCATCAAGGGAAATTCATTTTTTATTTTCATTATTCTAACTATATATTTTTTCCTTGGCATCTGTAAATTCCAAATTGTTTTTTTTTGTACCTTACAGTGTTTTTTTTTAATATTTACTTTACTACTTCTCCATAGTTTAGTATTGTTTTTTTTTCATTGAAAGATCTGAATAATAATATCGTTTTCTAAACCAAAGAAAATCACTTGAAATTACAAAAAATAAATAACTTTTTTGGAAACATAATACATTCCTCGTTTTTGATCATAATGATGCAAATCAAAATTTGTCGTAAATTGAAGACAAACCACTTCATATTAAAAATTAAATCATATTAAAAAGTTAATCTTAATAAAAGTTCTATAAGATTTGTTGTTAAAAAAATATTTATTTATATTTTATAGACCATCAAGGTTTATTGACAGTATAATTAATTTTTGTTCTCTCTAAGCTACAAAAACATACATTTTGGGTTATGAAAGTGATTTTCATATTTTGATCACCTAATCTCAATTCTAAGGCAAATATTTGCTGGCTTGTTTTATTAATTGTTATGCCCCTTTCCGATGTTGGATGTTGAAATTAAATTAATAAATTCCGGAAGAGTTTTTTTTTTATTCACAAGCTCATTATAACTTCATAAACTTTTTTTTAATGTTTTTTCTATACAAGTTCAAGTTGAAAACTTTGACATAAAATAATATCTATTAACTGAATGAGAAAGATACATAAATATAAAAATCACATCATGCAAATTTTATGTTAATATATTTTGCTCGGGATTATAATCTAAAAAAACCAAAAGATTTTAACTGAAAAATAAATATTCCTTTTATAAATATTATTTACTCTTTTAAGATCCATTTAAGAATGGTAAGAATATGTTTTTAGTTAAGCCTTGGAGATTTTGTTGGTGAAACGTGACAAAATAAAAAATTATGAATAACATATTATATGAAAGCAGTACAGTTAATGAAGATAAATCTCCCTAGATACACAGTTATATTGTTATTTTTAATTTATTAAGTTCATTAAATATGAATGCACTTTTTTCATTAATTAATAATCCCACTGCATAATCTACATGAACATGATTCATCAAATTAATTAGAAATCTTGAGTTTTTTCATTAGTGAATCTATCGTGAAAAAGGTTGAAACTCATTAAAAGAGTTTTCCAGCTATATACAAATATCTTAAAAATAAATAAAAAGATAGGAAAGTCAAAACATTTATAAAAACAAAATGGTCAATATATCAATTTTTTGTCTTCGCAATGACGGCGGTACATCCAAATTAATAAAGTAGTGAGTTCAAGATTAGGATCGTGATACAAAAAAGTTATTAGAACAAAATTTTTTACATACATAGTGTGTGGAGTTATTTGTAATTTGTCTTATCTAAGTTTTAAAAAAATGTTTTAATTTTCTTAACAAGATCAAGCTAAAGTCATCTTCAAAAGTCGTCTTATCCAAACATATGAATGGATAATAGTTCATCATATAATTGACAATGATAGAAGTTTTGGTTTTAATATTTATAAAACTAAAATATTCAATTTAAATGTTTTAAAAGGGTCTGAGATGTTCATGAATGTAACATTGTCTTTCAAAAATCCAAATTGTTATCATCTTGAACAGGTTATCACAAATAAGTAACTTAAAATAGTTTATGCTGAGTTATAGTTATTATGCAGATAGATAAAAATATCTCAAAAAACAAACAAAGTTTATCTTCTCTGATTAAAGTCATTACTTTTTTTACGGTTTTTGGCGAGTAAATGTGCGCAAACTCCACATTGCTTTTATAATTCTCACAAATAATAACAATTTTACAAGTAATTGTGTATTTCTTCTTGAAATTTTGTTCATTTAAATACACAATTAAGCGCTTAACTGAAAAAGTGGGTTATTCACAATACCCTTTTCAAAATATATAAACGATAAAGTTTTTCTTCCCATTAAAGCTAAATTCTGCTTTTTACTGTAAACTACTCGACTGTTTGAAACTGGCGATCTAACAGAAGTGGCTAGTGTTGGTGAATGGGAGACTAAAATACTTCATCAAGACAACGCCAGTCACAAACATCTTTGATGACACGCCAGAAACTCTGTGTATTTAAAATGGGAAATCTTATGCATCCACCCTACAGTACAGACATGACACCAAGTGACTACCACCTGTTCTTGTGTATGGCCAATGTGCTTGGGCTTAAAAATTTGGCCTCAATAGAGGCATGTGAAAAACGTGTGTCCCAGTTTTTTGGTAATAGTGAGAAGGTCTTCTAGGAGAAAGACATTATAAATTTGGATTGTTGTTGGCAACAAGTTATCGAACCGAACTTTAGTTAAATCAGATGATTATAACATACTTATAAACCATTGAAATAAAGCAAGAATTACGAAATTACTTTTCTCAAATCTGTTATATTCCATGAACATGGTATTTATTGTCAAAAGCTCCCTATCTATTCACCACCGTGTCAAGGGTGCTAGTAGATGCCAAGGAGGATATATCGAATAAAATACAAGTATTTAAAAATATCACAAATACGTTTTGAGTCGTTTTTTTTGTGATTTATTTATGCTACTACAGGGGCATCTGCAGGATTAGATTTCTCTTTGGGGGGCTTGGTTTTGAAATTTTTTGAGAATAAAATCCTATAAATAATATTTTCTAGAAAAAATTTTAAAAAGTAAATTTTTGGGAAAAAAATTTCAAATATTAACGGATAATTAAGTTTTTTTTTTTTTAATTTAAAAAAATCCAATGCTATTCACAAAAAAATACACATAATGAAAATAATTTCAAATATATATTCTGAAATACTAAATGCTTTGTGTCAAAAATTTCAAAAAATCACAGCTATTTACAAAAGAAATTAAATTTTAGATATAATTTTTTTTTCAAAAACATTTAAATAATTAAGTTGATGTAAAAAAATTTCGAATATTACTTTTTCAGTAAAAAAAAGATTACTTAATTTGGGCGAAGGGGCTGCAGCCCCTCCATCCCACCCACTACGGACGCCCCTGTCTTACAATTTTTGAGTCCCCACTCTATATGTAGATTCATGAATAAATGTTATTATATTAGAAACAGTCATATATTTTCTTTAAGATATATTCATACAAAATTTTAAAAATTGAAATAAAAGATGAATAAGCTATTACAAGAATCTGCCCGTTTGCAAATCTCATTTATTCAGTAATGGTGTAGGTTCTTGGTATTTTTAATCCAATCGTGGAAAAATAAAATATCAACGATTTTTTTAGCTGTCAGATACACAATTATTACATTGTACATAATATTGACATAGAATAAATAAAATATACAAGGGAAATGTATAGTGAAAATCAACAACTACTAAAATTGTAATTTATGACTCATACTATATAAAACCAACTTAATGTGGTCTATCATGCCTGTTCACATAATTTGTTTGATAATAACTTTGCACATTATCATCTTTAAAGCTCAAATATCAACAATTTCAAAATAAAGAGGTCCTGTGATTTAAAATGTTTCTTTTTTGAGGGAGGAAATATCATGATCAGAAGGGTCCCCTCAATCCCACAGGCGTAGTAAAAGGAGTTGGTATCAGGAATTAAGGGGGCTAAAAGTGTGAAAAAAGAGTTCAAAAGAGTCTTGCAACAGAGGAGATAAGTTTCTTTCATTTCTGGTTTCCAAATTGGCCTCTCCACACTCACAAGGCTCTTTCCACCTACTTTTTCATAGTTCTCTGGACAGTCTGGTGTGAAATCCTGAGATCTCTTGCATTTGCCCGAATAGACTTGAGGGGATTGGCCTGAGCTGTTTTCTTTAAATATTCCAGGTCCAGTTTTTTACAGAGGCCTTCTTTCTCTCTAACGTTTTGGACCAGCTGACGGCATATACGGTGATACTGGAGACGCCCAAAACTTTGAAGTGGAAATTCGTCGATCACATTCAAGTGTCATTTTCTCGACTTGTACCTAAGCTAGAAGCTCAAGTTTATTTTGTTTTGTAAAAAATTATTTATGCTTTAATATACCGAATTATGAATTAATTTCAATCCCTTCACCTTCCTAAATTACTAAATTAGTAAGTATTCAGATTTCAATGGACCACTCTGTATTACAATGGAAATATTTAAGTATTTTTTTAATTATCATACTTTTTTTTCGTACGTAAAGATAGAATTTTTTTGTTTAAATATAGACATTTTAGTACAAATTATATTGATTATATTCAAATATACAATTATATTATTTACGTCAATTAGTATTCAATGTAGTTGTTAATTCTTTTTTTTTTAAATGCATATCATGAAGTTAATCAAGATTTATTGGAAATTTATTTATTTTATCTAGTAAACTTTGAGCTCCTTTAATTATGATGCACCTTATGGCGTTTGTATAACGATCTATAGTATGAGACTATTCAACTTTTTTGGAGGAAAAGCTGCCTTCAATTGAATATATGTATTTTGTCTAAATTATATATTTTTTTAAATTTTATTGATTCACAAAATACTCTTTTAAATGTGTTGAAAATGAAGGAAAAAGTATAAAAATTGCAATCGAAACAAAAAAAAATCTCCCATTTTACGGCTGTTACTACTAATTGATATCATATAACACGTAATCTTTATCTTCCGAAAAACCAATTTATGCGGGGATCTCATGTAACTGAGATGTTTTGTTAAAAAATAAACTGATTTAAAGTTTTAAAGTTCATATTAGTAGGGATAAAGCTGCATACAAACTGAAATTAATTAAATATAATCAATAAATACTTATTTTATTTTTGACCATTTATGAATCAAATTTATCTAGAAGTGTGTTATCATGTAGCTATTAACAGTAATCCCTTTGATTCTTTAAAAAAAATATCAATCTAGATTCTTATGGTCAATACAAAAAGTATTGTAATCATGCAATACAACAATAATATTAAATATTTCTTCAGATGTCAGATACACAATTTTTGTCTTTCTTAAGAAGAAATAAACACAGAGTCAATTTTAAAAATAGAAAACTATTCATAGAATATCGACCCTGAATATATCTTATGAATAAAATGCAAATTTTTCATAGAATATCTTTCCTGAATATGTTTTATGAATAGATGGAAAAGCATACCTAAAAATCAAGTATGTCTCCTATTTATAAATAAGACAAATTTTATATAAACACTGACAATTTTAAGAATGTTTGGGACGAGAGTCGCTAAGCTGTCATGACGTGATTCATTAGCACATGCGCTTCATACTCAGAAATGTTCCTTTCTCAGAAAATAAAGAATAATGTAGCCCGTCTGCAGTGGTGGGTTGGAGAGTAGTAGCTATATTTAATTTTTTGGATATTTGGGGGGGGGGGGCAAATATCCAAAAAATTAAATTCTTCAATTTTTGTTATGTAAAAAATTTAATTTTCTGTGAATAGCCGTGGATTTTTGAAACTTTTTTTCAAATAATAATTTTTCTTAGAAATAGTTGTGGATTATTGATATTTTTTTCAACAAAATTCAACCTTATAAATTTTCACACCAAAAATTATTTTTTGGTTTATAGCTATGAATTTTTAAAATTTTTTTTCAAGAAATTCAATATTGGAATTTTTTTAAATTCTTTTCCAAAGAATTTAGAACCAAGCTCCTCCCTTCCCCCAAAAAAAAAAAATAAAAATAATAATGATATGATACATATATATCAATATATTATCCTGCAGAAAGCCTTGTTATCATAACAGCTGAATAGTAATAACATTATGAATAATGTTTGCAAATACAAAAGTCTTGCACTCTTTCAATGTCGTAATTTAGTAATCTACATGAATTTCCCCCTTTTAATTCAAAGTAACTCAGATTAAAAGAAAGAAATAATCGCTTATGTAATGAGCAAAATTTTAAAGTTAAGTTATCTGTTGTATCATTAAAAATAACATCTTACGAAAGGGGTAAATATTGCATGTAGACAAAATTGAGAGAATACTTATTTAACGAGGATTATTTTGTAATTAATTAAATATGGGAACCAAACCCAAGAACAGCTTTTCAGGAATGAAAGGTGTTCTCACTAGAGCTATTACAAGTCTTAAAGGTCATGTAAATCTGAACAAAGATACTTCACCTAATTCATTCAGTATCCAAGAATTACAGGATGCTATTAAACACTGTAATTATAGATATATGTAAATGTGTTGAGGATGGTACTTATGCCTGAATGGATTGTAAGGGAGGTGAAAACATAGAAGAAAACGATAACATTATTCAATTGGATCTTAAGGAACAATTTCAAAGGTATCACGAAGTTGTTGGCGAGGGAAGAGTGGTTCTGATTGAACCCATGGAAGCTATTCGTTCCAATTCTTCTCAGTCTACATTTCTATCTACTCCATCCGTTGATGGGTTCAAGATTTGCAGACTAAACGATTCTCTGAGCCCAAACCCTTGCAAAAATGTGACATATTAGAGCAAATGAAGAATTGGTTAAGTAGATTCAAGTCATACTATTCTACTAGTAATATGAAAATTATTCCAATTCAAAACCAGCATGCCTATTTCCATAGTTGTTTGTCTATTGATGTGGAAAGATCTATTGCCTCGAAAATTTTGTCAGATATCCATATATTGGGCGAAGATTTCAATAGTTGTGAGTAATTAATAGTGGAATAATTTCTTGAAATATATCCATTGTTTTCAAGAAGATTAAAATACTTCAGGGCAACTCAAAGAAAAGATGAAGATATCTCTGATTTCGAAAGAAGATTAGATATTTTAGAAGATGAAGGTGACGTGAAGAATATGTCTATTGAACAGTTGTATATTTTTGATGCATTGTTGTCTCGAATAACGACGAATTAAGAGAAGAATATCTCAAGGAAGGTGGAGATTTAACAAGAGAGACATTGAAGAAAATTATTAAATCTTACCAAGATAGAGCAAAGGGAAGTGAAATCCCAAGGTGTTCAAGACTCTATTAATGTTGTTCGAAGAGGAAGAAAATTTAAAAATAAGTCAGTGACCCCAAAAGGTAATACTAATAGATTTGGTGATTTAAAAGGAGGTCGAAGATATACCAACAGCCGAAACAATACAAGTAGCATGTCTATGTCAAAAGGTTGTACTCGTGGTGGAGTGTTCGACCACATGATTGAGGATTGCTATTATAGTTTAAATTTTATTTGTTCAAATTGTAACAAAAAGGGTCATATTATGAAAGTGTTTCGTATACCTAGAATGGTCAAGAAGATTATTTCAACTTTTAATGGGAATGTTCTGAATACATACGACGAAGATACTTTAAAATCCAATGTTTTGAGAATCATAGTCACAACAAACAATTTTAATTTAAAGCTTTACCAGATACTGGATCACCAATCACAATTACTTCTAAATATATTGTCGAGTAATATAGTATTCAATACAATGAATTTTATCATGTCAATATCGGCAACGCAAGTGGAAATTTAATGAAAGTTGCCGGCATTGTGAATTAACTAAATTTAATGGTAACATCAGTAAAGCTACAACAGTTATAACTCCAGAGAGAGGAGATGAATTACTTTTGAGTTGGAAAACTTGTCGAAGACTTGCAATAATTTCGAAAGATTTCCCGATGTTATCCCGAAACACCAACGAAATTCAATCAAAATCGAAGCTCAACCATTTAATCAAAAAAAATAACAGAGTACTTAATTGTGATAAATTAAAGCCTATGATAGGTCCTTCATGAAGAAGATCAATCAGCAGAAGTATTATTAAAATACAAAATTTAGGTATTATTGAGCCAGAACCAGGTGTTACAGAATGATGGTTTCAAAACCAAATGGTTGAGGAATGAGACTCGTAACTGATTTTAGACGTTTATACCGATATGTCAGGCGTCCAATTCACCATTTTCAATCTATTAAATATATTGCTCAATCAGTTCCTAATGAAAGTAAAGTGTTCTTTACATTAAATTGTAAAATGGTTATTTTCAGATACCTTTGGACAAAGAAAGTAGAGTTTTAACAATATTCCTTACATCCCGAGGAAAATTCTGATGTTGAGAAACTCCGATGGGTCTTTGTAGTTCTAACGATGGTTTTGCGCAAGGACATATCTGTCGAAAATGAAGACTAAATTTTACAAAAGGTGGAATAAGAACTCAGACGTTTTAAGAATAATAATATTACCTTATCAAAAGGTAAAATTTAATATGGAACAGGTATGCTCATATCTAGTGAAGGTATCAAGCCAGATCCTGAAAAAATTTGATGGAATTGTGAAGTTCCCAGACCCAAAAAATCTTACTGAATTATCATCATATATTAGACTAGCCAACCAATTAGCTCAATTTCATCCATACTATACAAAAGCTACATCACCATTGAGGAACTATTAAAGAAAAATGTTGAATATCAATGGAAAAAAAGTCAACAAAAAGCTTTCGATGAATCAAAAATAATTATGAGCTCAGCATTTGTTTTAGCTCATTTCGATGTTAAAAAAATTACGAAGTTGGTTACTGACCCGTGTAAACTTAATAGTATTGTTTTTTCTCTCATTCAACAGGATAAAAGTGGTAAATATAATAGAAAATATTTAATTCAATGAGGTCCTCGAACATTAACTCCAGCCGAAACACGATATTCAGCAATGGAGCTTGAATGTTTAGTAATTGCTTGGAGCATGGAAAAATGTTAGCACTTTGTAAAAGGTGATAATTTCTATGTCAAAACAATCATAAACCATTGGAAGGTATATTTAACCGAGTTGATACATTAAATCCACGATTAATAAGAATTTTAGAGCGCCTTACACTTTATAACTTCAAAGTTATGCGGATTTCAGGAAAAAATAATATTATAGCAGATCAGGATCTCCCGTTTCCAAGCCAAATCTACCTGAAAATAAAATTTACAACGTTTATTTGATCATGTCTGATCCTAAACTAATAGAATTCGAGAAATTTGCAAGTAAAGATATAAGTTATCAAGAAATGATAATAGGATTTTTGGAAGCCGATGTTTCCCTAGCGTACAAAAAAATGGAAGCGTCCCTAATAAAAACCCCTTATTATTAATTCCAATATAATTAGAGTACGCTCTATCCCAATCTTCTAAACTGCCTACCTCATATCAAGCAATATCGTCAATCACAATATGTCAGTGATCAAGACAAATTTGTTATTATTTTTTTAATAAAGTTAGAAATGACGTAGAATACGTAGATGAAGAGAAAAAAAACGAACACACTAATATGAAGAGATACACGCCATTTGTTGATAATTCGAAATGGGGAAGTAATTCGGTAGAACTAGTTTTCAAATGGTAAATTATAAAAAAAATCGTCCCATACGACAAAAACCATAATTACATAATTATGAACGTTTATTCCATCCAGAGTATGGTGCTTTTTATTTTGTTAAAATGTATGGAATACCATGTCAAAATTCGTTCTTTTTGATAAAAAAAAATACAATTGGGAAAGTTTGAGCAAAATTAAACAATGTTTAGAGGTCGCTCAATTACCTAAAGTTTGTTAAAATTGCCAAGTTTTAGAAAAAGACTGAATTAATGCTCGATTATCATGAAAACGGTTCACGATACAGGTTTTTATTTATATAATTTTTTCAATATGACTTAATTTACTTTTATAAATGTTTTTGCTGTTCTGAGAAAACAATATGTAATGTAAATTACAATGCACAATAGTTGAAGAAAAAACTAATACATATACGAGTATGACGTGTTGTACATGTGAAATAATTTTACATTTTCCCTTCTTTTCAGTACAAAACATGAAGATTTTTATGTAATATTTTCATTTTGTTGAATTGTAAAAGTCTTACAGTAACAATTAGCTCTTTTTGGTTAGCAAAATTACAATTGCTAAATTGTATGTTAAATTGAGGCATATTTTGAGGTAGGTCAGCAGCAATAAAAATTGATAATTAAAAAAAAATATATCCAACTGTCATAAATAATTTTTTATTTTGTTTTTGTGCCATACATATTTAAGTAGTTTATATCTTTTTAACATAAGATAATTTAAATTATAAAAATAATAATTTTTACAAACTATATGAAGTGTTATTATACAATATACACTTAAACCATATTAATAAATGTTAATCTTTTTTTTCTGTGTAATATTTCTAAAATACAAAGGTAGCCTAGATATATTTCTCTTTCGAGTACGGGTACATCTTTTGATGTTTTTCAACGACTTTTAATAAGAACATTTTGAAGCTGTGATTCATCAATTTTGAACGCTCTATTTTATTATTTAATGTGTGCCAATCTTCATTCTGTTTGCTCATTTATAACTCAAAAAACATCATTTATTTCTAGGGATTACTTATAATCATAGTTAATGGGCCATAATTTTGAGTTGACTTTTAAAAACTTTTCTTGGAGTTTCTGAATCTAAATCATATTGTTTGTCTTGTTTGTAAATAAGTACGAAATAAGTAACTTTCCAAAAAAATATCAATTTTTAAAACTTAAAGGTCGTTGAGATAAATTGGACATTGTTCAATTTGCTTAAACTTTACCAATTCTATTTTTTGTTTATAAAAAGAAAGAGATTATGACCCAGCTACTCTGACATTCCAACAAAAAATAAAAATAAACATCCTAATTCTGAGGTTATCAGTTGTATTTTGTACATATAAATCTTTTCCAGGAATTTTTAAGATATTTTTTTCTACAGTATTTACAATTTCCATATTTTTTAAATCTTCTTCTTCAAATATTTACTTTACAAATCACAACTTTCACATGAAAAAATTTTTTCTTTCTTTTTCCATGTGATTTATACACATCAGTTGTTTATTCATATGAGAGTCCTTGTTCTGGATCAAAATGGGTTAATAAGTTACTTGTACAATCAAAATAGCATGCTGAGTTTGATAATAGAAAAGGGGTGGATTACAAATTAATACAATTAAGCAACTTTATGTTGATTGATAACTTGTTATAAATTAGCCGATAATGCTGAAGAAATTTCTTCTCTCAATTAATTAGATGGGGAAGATAAAAATAATGAAGAATCTTTGGATATAGTGACACATAGGAGAAGAAGTGAATGTAGGCAAGAAATCGTTATTTTGAGGGAAAATAATGCTTATTAATTCAATGTTGGATAAGTTCATTTCCTTTTTTCTAGATTTAAATAAAAATTTGTTTCTTTTCATTACAAGAAAGCAATGGAACGACATTCTTCATACGATATTTCATTCTTTCCTCCGATAAGTTTTTTTTCTTTAACATATACTCTTCAGAAATCGAGAAAGTTAATTCACTGGACTAAATTTCATGTTTTAATAAGTTTACAGAAAGAGTTTGTGAACTATCAGACTATTCTTTTACGTGTAAAACTCCAGAAGAAGTATATTTGAAGGTGAATGTCTGAGAGGATATGACATAGAATTGAATAAATGCTTTCATTACAACTTCTACTAAATCTTCCACACACTCAATTGATTAGATTAAGATTTGGAAATTACGCCAAAGCTGCGGTTTGGCGAAAACTTTGAATGATTTTCAACAAGAAAGTGTTTCGAAAATTTATCAAATGCACCACAAAAAAACATAAATGCTACAAAAGCCATAATAATATAATTTTTATTCTGGTCTCTGTATGGTAAATTAATTGTTAAAAGTGGAAGAACTTTCCATCTTATTTTAACATTCTTACCCACAGTTATCACATTGAATTTGAAGACACAAAACACCACTTATACACTGTAATTCATGATATAAGAGAGATGCCACACCTCGAGAAACGGAACAACCATTTTCAAAATACTATTCAATTCTTCGTCCTTCTTTTTCCTCCACAACACGAATTGTGACGTCTCTGTACTCCAAAACTTGGGTATCAGAGATATCGTTAATAGATGAAGAACAAATCGGCAAATTCACGTCAAAAATATGTTATATCAGTTAAATAATTTCGTACAAAGATTGAAGATATAACAACAATTCAGAAAATAACCACATTCCAGATGTGCTGGTTTAAAGTCTTATCCTAGCAACATAAATTTTTAGTAATCCTTATAATCTAATTTGATACAATGCCATCTTTAAGAGGTCATTGCAGTTTTTTTTGTAACATTATTCTTTTAAAAAACGTATTCAAATTAAACTAAAGATTCAAGGCAATACAGGAACTTATACAGTTTTTAGAACTTCTATCTAAAAGTGGTCAAATTTTGTAATAAATGAATAGACTTTTCTGTTCTTATGGAACAAAAATAGCTCGAAATAGAAAAACTAGTTTTTCTTCTTTCACATATTTTTTTGAAATTTGATTTTCTTGTAGTTGCCTGACACATATCCTTCCATGAAAATGTCTATAAAATTTTTCTAAAAATTCCTATTGATAGAAGATTAGTTTACTAAAAAGGTCTTGCGTTTCCATAAAAAACTGAAAGAAACTATCTTCCCTAGCATTGCAAAAAAATTGGGCTGAATTGTTTGAAGAAGAAAATAATATTGTTCAAGATATGAAGACAAAAAAATAAATAAAAAAACCTTAGACTAAAAGTCAGAAATTGTGAAGCTATCTTCACATTCCTAGAATAAGAATAAAAATGAAAACACACACACAAAAAGGAAAGTAGGATAATTTCCCTCTGCATGCAAGTTTTGGAGTTTGAATATTCAAAAGAGGAAAATAAGTAATTAATTCAGCTCACACACAACTATCTTAGTGAAGTAAAAAATCAAAGAACTGGAGCTCTTCACAATTTTCAATGGATAGCAAAAATGTTATACCCACTTAAAAGGATACCACTATCTCGTCAAATATATTCATTACCCAAAAAATTATGTTTAATCTTTTACAACTGGAAAAAATAAATCAATTTGTACATTTCTTAGTTCATTGCTATATTCCTTGGTAGATAAATGCGGAATCTTCCAATTCTGTTCCTATAAATGATTTAAATCTAATTCATACTGTCCTAGAATATGAAATGTATTCATGGATAATGAAATAAGAACAGCTATCAGTCGGTACCGACATGACTTAATTGTATTTTTTTTTAAATAATTGATGACAGTAATTTTTCGTTCTATCATGCTTATTTCAGAAAAAACTTTCAGAGTTAATATTTAAGGATTAATTTAATTTTCAAAAAGAGCAAAATTTATTTTTAAAATGCAAAATACTTAAATGAATTCGTTAAAATCACAATTTTACAAAATCAACTTATAAAATTATAAGGAAATTATAAGTATTTTCACATTTCAATAGTACAATAAAATTAAATTACATCAATAGCAAAGTTGGTTGGAGTATTATTCCCGTATTTTATGCCTTTGAGCCACAACTTTTTTGTATTTATTTATGTCTTTCAGAAAGCTAAATGTTTTTTTTAAGTGAAGCCTAGAGACCTTTTATCCATAACTGATCAATTTTTACAATACACTGAACTATACATAACCATTACCAAAAATATATTGTAATTAATATCTGATTATAATGAATAATTGAATTAAGTGTTATGTCCACTAAATAGAACGTCTCCATGACCTTACAAATTTTACTATATGTCATTTAACAATTTTAAACCAATCCAGAACACAAAGGAAAAAAACATGTCCTGCTATTGCTGAGTGTCCACTCTTTCCCTTGAGTCCATTAGCTACACAATTCATCAGAAACTTTGATTAAATTAAATAAAATACAAACAACATTGTATGATATTAAAGGATTAAAGGATCCTTTCTATTTCACTTCAAAGGAACAAAATTATTTTGTACCCATGAATGATGTTGCTTTTACTCTTCTTTGATATATTATATACTAATGAATGTTTTGGACGAAGTGATGTGGGGTTTGGATGTTTTTGAACCTGCAGTTCCCACATCTTTTGAGCTCTATAATCCGGCACGACCTGATCTAACTTGCAACTACTATAGAACTTATGAAAAAAAATAATATTTTGTATGTACTGTGTCACATTCTATAGTTCAAATGCCTAGAGTTATATTACATGTTAATACATTCTATATATATAGGTAAATTTAATTTAAAAAAAGGCTATTACCCACTCTGAAATGAACGAGAACGTTGATACAAGGCAGACGTGTAATGAACTTCTCAAATTTTTTCAAGAAATCTTTTTGTAGTTATTATTAATTCAAAAATATAAAATTAATAGATAAATTAGAAATAATCTTTTAATTGTTTAAGACATTTAATACAAGATTGCTTTATTTATGCAAATTCCTCTTTCATTAACTGATAAAAGGCAATTTTTTATTTGGAGAGCTAGAAAAAATTCGAAGATACAGTTTTTCTATTAATAACTCAAATTTAAGAATTGTATTTAAAAAAATCTAAAAATACCTTGGAAAGACATTTACTATAAAAACAATATATTATTAAAAATCATTTTTGCCAACCCGATTAGCGTAAGATTAAACTTTTAATCAGCGAATTATAAAATGTGATATTTAAATACATATTCAATAATTAATTTTGAGAAACATCAAGGATCATAAAACGTCAAATTATATATATAGACTTTATACTTTAAGAAACATTAGCATTTTCCGGAAAATAATAATTTTGAATTGAACAAGACTCTCAAATCAAACTCAACTTTTAAGTAATCCGCCGTCCCAGTAAATAATTTATCCTCCGGAAATATCCTCCAAATAACAGAAATTAATGTTGTGTGTATATTGAAAAATAACTACTTAACATATATATTGTGGTAAGTTAATTAACCTTTTGCTTTTTATGGGTTAAAAGTAGAATGATTATGAATTGGAATCAAAAAATTAATTTAAACAATCGTCTTCCTTACAAAGAAAACAACTCTTTCTATCCTTTTCTGGATTCAACTTATTTGTAAAGAGGTTTGAATTCGCCATCCTATAGTGCAACCATTTTTGTTTCTCAACTTCTTTCTGTGTGCCTCATTCAATGGATCTCATCTTTTTAATGGAAGGATCATTCATTTTGAAGATGACTATTCCAATTCAAGGTATGTGATAGTACCTTCTGACCTCGTGAATCATTGGCTCTATGTTCTAGAATACATAAATTCCTCCAAATCTTCTACAGAATAATCGTATACTGAACTAATGTTCCACAAAAAGACAGAATAATCCACTGAAAGACCAAGTAAGGAACAGAAATAGTTCTCATCCTCCATACACTACTCCTTCATTGAAATTCTGAAGTTATTTTGTTCTTAAGTCAACTCTGCTTGGTCTCTTACTCTAAGGAAAATGTTTTATTTATAAGAGTCCTTCATTTTCCTGGATATATATAACGCAGAAATAACTTATATCAATCACAATTCCATTTATAAGGTGGAGTTTGTGATGTATAATCTATATGGATAATCAATTACCTATATAACCTGGACCCTTGATTTCTTTATCACTTGTGTACCTCTTTTTTCATTGGAAAACAAGATATTTCTAGACTCTTAAAGATAATCTGCCTTTCTTTTCTCAATAGCTTTGTATGCATTGCCAATCCATATTCTATTCAGCTAATAAGTATAATTATTTCACTATAAAATGTCTCATTTCATTTTATGTATGTATAATATCACTAATAACCTGTTGAATCTATTTGTTTTATTTTATAATTATAACCTCAATATCGTATCATTTGTCATTTTAAATTTGTCCGATTCTCTGCTCAGAAATTATTTTCTATTTATAATTAATATTAATGTTTTTTTACTTGAATTTTTTTAAAATTAAACCATACTTACTTTACTTACTATGATAAATATACGCTATAATACCTTTATCAATTATCATAGTAATTTTACTATTTGAATGTAACGATTAAGAAGTTATATTTGGTATTAAATATTAATTAATAGCACTATATAATACCGAGCTTTGTACAAATTCAAATAAATTAAATAATAATTACAGAATGCAACAGCATTTTGGCCTGCCTGCTGAAACCACCATTTATTATTGTTATTAAAACCCTAGATCACGAATATGACCATTAAAACTTCCAAAGGATATCAGTCTGACCTTTAAAGCCTTTAAAAAAATCAAGTTTTTAAGGTATAAATACAATTCAGTGCCATATTTCGACATGAAATAACTATAGAGATGAAAATAAATGTAAATATAAATTTTGCTATAAAACATTTTAGCAACAAAAAATTGAGAAAAATGAAGGACCTCAATTAAAAGCTTATATGTTTTTTATTTATTTTATTCTACAAATTTACGAATTAGATTTTATTTATAAATTTAAATATAGTACGCTGGTTAGGTTGCGTGAATATAGATTACAATAATATTCCACACAAAAATGAATCTCTTATGATGAAGTTTTTATGTTTTGATAAGTGAAGACGTGCGTGCCAGTTCTTCATGATGCATAAATAAATCTAAAAAGTGAGGTTAGAGATTGTTTACATATTTGAAAAGTGAATATTTTGAATTATGAAGTTTCATGTGTTTCAATTAGTTTTCCCAGATAGTGTTTATTGTTATCCAAGGCCTTTTAAACGAGGTTTTTAACGTCTCATAGATTTCTACTCTCTGAAATCCTTATTCTTTCACGTATTGTCTGGAAAAGATAGTTGCCATCTTTTATGAAATAGTATTATTATTAGTTCATCTCAACTACTCTTCATATTTCTTCACTCATCACACTCGGAATATACACGCATAATGAAATCTGGTAGGGTTTTTCTTCTTCCCTTTTCTTTTATTTTAATAATATTTATTACTAATTATTAATTATTTGACATTCTGGCGTATTGGTATAATCAAACATAAGGATACTAAATATCAAAGGTCGATTCTGCTTGTGTTTTTTTTACTTTATTTATCTTTATTACGAATTTGGGTGCTTTGGCAATATACGTATAGAAAGGGATGGAGGCACTTCTTTGAACGTGTCCGCCGGACACAAGCGGATATATAAAAAAGATGTCATATGCTAGAATTACTGAAATGAGAGAGAAAATGATAAAATTTGCATCAGAGTCAATCAATTTAAATGTTGATTTCATGTGGGATATTTGGTAATGAGAATTTTATTCTACTGAACAGTATCCATTGATGGGTAATTGTTGTATTATAGTAATCGGGGAGATAAATCTAAGACTGAATAAACAAGATTCTATTGTAACAGAAAAGTGTAAATATAAAGCCTCTAGGAGTCTGAGGAGAATTATGAAGGAGAAAAAATGTTGACTCTGCTGAACTGTTAGGAAAGGACTCTGGCACACTTTCTCTACTAAAAACAAGGAATGATAAGGTTATATCTTCACGTCTCGACATTTGCTTGTGTAGAACAGGGAATGCATTGAATTTACCGTTATTCCAAATAATATTTCTGACTATCAGTCTATTCCAGCTAAGTAGGAACCAATACATAACGTAAAACCGAAAGGGAGATGGATATTCAATTAATCCGCCCTATACGATAAGTAATGCCGTGAGAAAATGAGAGCAGTGATCTTTTTATTATTGTATTTATTTGTATATTATTGTAGTACATATTCACAGAACCTGACTAGCTTATTATATTTAAATATCTTAATAAATATCAAAAACAATAAAGTATATTCTATAACTTCACCTAGGATATAAAGAACTTAAAGAATAAATAAGAAGATATTAGCTTCTACGGAAGGTACTTCATTTTTCTCCTTTTTTTTGGTGGTTATACATATATGTACATTTTTATTAATTGTAATCAAGATAAATTAATAAAAAATTCATTTTTCAAATGCTGAAATGTTTGTATTACTTATTTTTCGTCTATATAGTTCTTTCATGTCGAAATATGGCACTGGATCGGCGTTATACTCTAAAAACTTGATTTAAAATCAACAGGGGTTAAAAGACAAATCGATATCTGTTGATAGTTTTTTTTTGGTCATATTCGTCATTGTCGGCTTAATTAATAACAAAAATGTGAGTTTCAGCCAGCGGGCGCTCCATGAACTTTATTTTGTTGCATAGTGTTATATTTGAAATATTGAAATTCTCTACCTCTCGTGAATGGATCTCTTCAATGTGTATTCTTGGAATCTCCTTTGTAAGGAACGAGTCAAATCTGCTATCTTGGGATGGATGATCAAGTTGAAAGTATCTTTCTTTGATTTCTTTTAAATCTGGCTTCAGTCTTATCTCTTGGAGAACGTATCTGAAGAGTTTTCGTATTTTCGTCTCATCAAAAATATAGCCTCTGGTTTTCGCATTTGTAAGTTGCATATACTAATGGAAACTCATTTCCCTAACTCCAAAATCAATACCACTTATGATAGACCATTGCGAGAAACCAACTTTGACATTGTCTTTGTGGAAGTTAATAGAGTCAAAGAATAACTCAACTCTTTCGGACCATTTAAAAGTTCAGTACCAGATGGACTTAAACCAGTTGTACTACAACAACTCGGGGACATTCTATTACATCTCTGAGCTTTACGGAGTCATTCTCAGCACTGAATATACACCAAGTACCTGGCAAGACATGAAAGTTGTATGTTTGCCGAAACCGGGTAAAGACGACTACATCTCAGCAAAATCATTTAGACCAATCACATTCTCAAACTACATCCTTAAAGGACTAGTAAGATTTGTAAACTGGAAAGTAGAAAAAGTTATCCTAGACTTCACTCGCAACATGCTTACACAAAACAGAAACGGCCATGTCACATGAAACAGATTTAATCGAAAAATTCATATCTCAGAAACAGTCCACACTTGCAGTCAGATATCAATTCACATATGCATCTGATTACATACGTTTGAAAATTATTAAATATGCAATACAAATGAATTAACCTGGTGTGGTGTTTGATCAGGGACTAACTTGGACCAAACACCTGAAAGAAAAACTGGCCGTTTATTGAATATAGAAAAGGTAGTCATGGGCAAAAAAGTTGGTGTTAACCTTTGATAAAGTTCTCTGCTCTACAATGCCATAATCAGAACCATCATCACCTACGGGTGACTTTTATCGGGGCACACTGCTATTTCAAAGAAAGGTGGAATAATGAAATTAACCACCATTCAGAGAAAATCACTCTTTGGCATGACACATACAATCCAATCAAAACCAACAAAAGGAATAAAGACAGTATTGGGCATCACTCCCCTCAACCTCTACATCAAGGACAAGCAACGAAGTCTAGATGGATAAAAATGCATTTTCTTCAGGGCACTTGGGATAGTGTTGGTATCTTTCAAGGTTTCATGCTCATCGTCTTCTTAGCGATAAATGCTTGATTAAGTTGAATTGAATAAAGTTAGTGACTATATCATGGGAAATCGTATCTGCGTCGACAACCGTCAAGTTCAACACCCTGATCAAACTATATATAAAGACGGATCCAAAGATGAGAAAGGCAACATAGGTACAGGATGTGCAATCACTCGAAGTGACACGTCCATTCATCAATAATTTGCATAATTCAATAACAAAACATCAGTCTTTCAAGCAGAAATCATCACCATCACAAAAACATTGTGAACATCCCGCAACTTGAAGGGCATCTGTACAATGAACTACCCTTCTATTAAAGGATATGAGATCTACCAAGTGAAGTACTAAAAGGGGAAATCTCTTGAACAGAACATGAAACGTGGATCAAATGGCGTGTGGCTAGGATATCCAAATGAAAAAATATAAATTCTTAGGAACATAAATGATGGATGGATGTAGATCTATATATTCGATTGCTCCACAGGAAAGATCCATCTAAATGTCCATGAATTAATTGTATTGTCACCCAGTTCTAATTTTTATATTGTATCACCTCCCTCTTTCTACTAAGTAAAGTAATTTGAAGTTCATACATACAGTCGTCCAATGGTTTCGTGAATCAAAAATAAGTTGTTAGTCCCTCTTTGTAAAGTCCCAAGAAATACATTTAGCAGAAAGATGCGCTAAAGGTTCAGTAATATACTCCAGATTACAGTAACAGGCGTAAGTGGGTGGAAGGAAATAAAAACACACCCACTTTGTAAATATTAAACAGATATTTCGATGTCGATTCTTAGTTCTGAACTTTATAATTTATAACTACCGAAATGTGAATCCTCAGTGATACTCTCTATCATTCATGAGCACATGAACTAGTGGCCACTTTATACTTATATGTTATGTCTTAAATAATAGGGATAGCAGTTTTGGAAAGTAAAGGCCTGTTTAAATTGCCAAATAGAAAAATCCTCTTTTGCATTTTAGTACATGTTTTATATACCTTTGTTTATTATCTACCTACTTGTGTTGTTATGGCTGTATTTTCATAGCTTTATGTAGTAGCTGGACTACTTATAAAATTAGAGTGGAGTGGTTAATAATGAAATATATATATACAAGGTGCTCAAGCTATATAGGGTTCCACTTTGGCGGGATCTCTTTGGCAAACACAGATACCTAGGCATTTGATCTTTTTTTGTTTAGTAGCTCGATCAAATCAGCAACGTGCATTTTCCAAATATTTGGGACTAATTCGTTGTCCCAAATATTTGGAAAATGCACGGATCACTCCTAGGAATCTGCCCTTGGAGCGACAAATTATCAATTGCTTGACCTCTGGGACTCAGCAAGAAATTCTTTTGTAAGGTTAGGAGGGAGTTCGGGAGGCCTGACATATGGCAGTAGGGCTCGGCTTCCTGACTAACCTAAAAAAAGTCTCAAATGACTCCAAATCAATTTTAACAGCTTCATCTGGCCAGAATTTCGCAGGAAACTTGTAAAATGTGTTCATACATGATGCAACTCGTACAGACATTGCACTTTAGGCAAAACATATGTATAAAATAGATATATCATAATAAAATTATTAAGTACAGGCCAAAACTCCAAAATGGGATTTTTATCATTTTAGTCACTTTTTTTTAAAAATTCCTTCAGCTTTGTGCACAAGGTAAATATTAATTTATTAAAATGAAAATGACCTGATTAGTTCACTTATACACAATTTCTAAAAAGGTTAAAAATATTTGGATAAAATTGGATTCTCGGCCTAATGTACGGATAAAAGCTGTCCATATACATATATAGCATGATATCTACATATATGAACTCATTTTAAGCGGTTTTATTAATTCCACCGAGGAAGTTGATTTTATCTTTTTGCCTCTGATTGTCTGTTTGTTAGTTAGTTTGTTTGTAAGTCACCAAGATTATGGCAAAAGTTACATATCGATTTTGATCAAACTTAATATGATATATAAAACTTAGTAATATCAAACTAAATCATAAATATTTTAGCTATTTTGACAAGTTTAATCTTTGTCTTATTTTTTCATTACATTATATTTATAACATATTTTGTAAAAGTATCAACATTATAAATCAACCAGTTTTGTTGCTATTTTAATTTTAAATCAATTAAATTAAACTAATGCAATTTTCCTCCAACGTAATAACAAATTACAAAGATGTATAATAAAATCATCAGGGAACTTATGGCTTCAAATGGGTTAAACTGTTTTTTTCAAAGCCATTTTATGTTTTATGTATTGGCATAATTTTCATAAATCACATTTAATGGCCGATATTTGCATTGATTAATGGATTACCTACATATTTTATGCATCTCGATTCAAAGTCATTGTTTGCGTGTATACTTTTAAAGAAAGGAACTGACTTCAATTTATTTAAATATTTGATGAGATAAGTCTAGTTTTGGAAAGAGGCAGAATCCTGGGAAAAAATATTTGCCGTCACAGAACAAATTTTTCATAAAATACTCCTATCCAATATCAATCTGTATTGAATCATAGATATTCTAAAAAGGCCAATTATTCTATAGATTTTTATCTATTAAATAGCATGAGAAAGATAAGAACGAAGGAAAATATTTTAAACCATAAAAAAACAGTCTATCTTCTACTTTGAATACAAAAAAATATTTATTTCCAACTAACAACATTTCAATGTAAAAAAAAAAAAAAATCAAAATCTTAAATCGGTTAAAAAAACAAAACAATTTGTTCTTAGAAATAAACATAAATTTGTAAATTATGACTACACATTAACCAAATGGGGTTTACAGAGAATCCAGACTTTGTAATATAGCGAATCCAACTCAAATAGTGCAAATCTTTGAATATTTTTATCGAGTTTAGTAAGAGTCCTATAATTATTTTGAAGTTTATCTTAAGTAATTAATTAAAATATATTGCCCACAGTGTTGATGCTTTTCTTGAGTACAGTAAGAACTAGTTTTTAAGTCCAAAGTGAGTTCCAAGTCTTAACCATTAAGTCCAAGTCAAGACGCGAGTCTTAGTTGTAGAGTACAAGTCAAGTCGCAAGTATTTAATTTTGAGATCAAGTCGAATTGCAATTCTTCAAAATGTGTCTCAATTAAAATGCAAGTTGCAATTTTTAAGTGCTACATAGTCAATACCAATTCTCTAATTATACTCTTAACTCAAGATTGAACTACATAATACAGGCCCCTCCGTCTAAAATGTATCATTTATTAAAATGGCGTACCATTGTCCTATTTGTTATATTTCGATGTTGAACTCTTAACAAAGTCAACCGAGAAATAGGAGTGTCATAATTAAAACATGGAACAACGCAGAGCTGTAATTTTTTAGCTATCCATGCGTGGAAAATCACATTAATTATTGATCACTTGAGATGTCTTAAGTGCTGGACTGTAGCCCCTCTACTGTGTACCATGTGATCAAGGCTAAAAGAATTGGCTGAGAAAGTTAAAGGCACCAATAAGAGCAGAGGAGACAAGGTGACAGTCAATGCAATGACCTTGCTTGTGAATTTGAATGCAGCCGGACCTCCATGTACTCCTTGGTGAATCAAGACATACACCTTCATGCCTACAAGAGAACTCCTCTCCAGTGTTTGAAGCCTTTGGATCGATTAAGCGTGTGACCCAGTGCAAAAATCGTCTTCAACATGCTTGAAAAGAATGATTCTTGCCTTCCCCACAGCCCCGAGTGTTCCAACCTGGACTTAAGTATTTTTAGGACCCTCAAGGAACTACATTTGGGAGTCTGATACACAACATATGACCAACTGAAGGCCATCATAATCACTGTTTGAGCCAATATAGAGCCGAGCTTTGTAAATGACTAATGTGTAAATTTCCGGATCAAATTGGAATTGGCCATTAGTGCAAACGGTGGCTATATTGATTATTAATGTAAAAAAGGTATTCTTTGCTTGTATTTATTAACTACATTTTCAAAATTTGATGAGATCTTTTTAAATATAATAATTTTTGTAATTTTCAAAAAGTGTTGTATTTTAAACGAAGGAGCCTGTATGTGAATAAAAATGAACTTCTTTGATAGGGAGCTTCCATTTATTGTAAAGTTACTTATAAAAAACAAAAACAAAGTTTAAAAATAAGAATGGAAACAATTCTACGTACATAATATATTGTAATTTATTCATTTCTTAATGCACCTTAATGTCTTTTAATTTAAAATTCTTTATTTAACCTATTTTCTAAACTTTTTATGGCTATTATTTTGCATAACAAACCCTTAAAATTTAATGAAATAATTATATACAAACTTATATTTACACATATATAAAGCATGTATTTAGGGAAAAAGACACAAATTCAAGTTTGCTTATACAAATAATATTTAAATTTATGTATCATTACTAATTTTATAGTTACAGACCCACATGATGAATTTGACTTTTCTTTAGGGAGCATACTGAAAAATGTTCCGTGGAAATAATGTAGTCAAAACGGAATCAGAAGCAGTGTTACATTATTTGCGGTCCAGAAAATCACAGTTCCTTAACAAAGGGTAAAAAACATAATCCATTTAATTTTTTGTCTTAGTTCTTTGCCGTTTACATCAACAATTTAGTGGATATTTTTTCGGAAGATATATTTTTATACGCGGATGATACGAAAATCATCTACTCTAATTTAAATTCTGTTGTTGATGCTTATATATTTAAAAAAAAATAGAGTGTTACATGGAAAACTTCAAAAAATGTATCCTGCTTTCTTTAAAAAAAAAAAAGAGTTTATCAACCAAAGTCTTACAGTGGTAGATGATTACGTAGATTTAAAAATTTACATCAGTTGTGATCTGAGACTTAAGAAGCAGATACACTACATCATAAAGAAGGCCAATCGAAACTTGGGAATCATTAAAAGACGTTTCAAAACTCACAACCCTTTGTTGATGGTAAAACTTTATAAACTTCATGTTCTCCTGATGTTAATATACGGATTTGAGATTTGGAATCTTTTTAGAAAATACCTGATGAAGTCCTTAGAAATAATGTAAAGTGGATTGTGTTGTTTTTTTCATTATTGGGAGAAAACAAAAACTATTCATGTAAAATAAAAAGAGTTGGACTTATAATTCCGTATCATAGGCATCCCATTAAGGATCTTATTATGCTCCAGCACCTTGGATACTAAAGAATTTTTCCATTTTTTCACCAAAAACTTTCATTAGTTAGTCATTAGACAATTATTGTTATCTCTTAAGTTATTTTTCATTTAATACAAGAAAAGTAGAGCTAAGTTGAGTGTAATTTATCATCAATGATCAGAATACCAATATAATGAAGAGAATTAAAAAATATATACAGATGACAAAAAAATGATACATTAAGGGAAACAAGATTTCTTGTAGTTATTTATGAACTCCTTCATATTATCCCTATATATTCATATATCAGGCTAACCGTTTTTAGTTACCCATTTTAACACCCAAAGTATTGAAGTCCATGGCAGAAACTCGAGTAATTAGGAAAAGTTTATAAAATATAATTTATTAATTGAAACCCAAAGAACATGTTATAGTCAATGTATCCACCCTCAAAATCGATGTTGAGCTCCAGACGGTGGTGGTAGCTGATGTAGACCCTCTGGATGTACTTGGCACTCATGGAGGACTAGGCCTTGTTGACGGATGTCTTCATGGCGCGATTGTTGGTGTGGTGTCTCTTGCGATACTTGGACTACACGTGCGTCTAGATGGAATAGTCTAGAGGGGGTGAGGTCTGGCTTTGACCAGAAGTGCATTTTGGCCAGGATCCACTCTTGGGATTTCTTTGCAGTATGGTGAGATCCTTGTGTTGTTGGAACACCCAAGGGAATTGTCAACAATTGGTTTGATCCATGGGATATCTTTGGTGTCCAGAATTTTGGCGTATTCATCAGCCTTCAGCCTGTATTCTAAATGAACCACACGGGATTCATGGCCTTCCAGTTGGATGCAACCAGGCCTAACATAATGAATCAAGTAGGTTGTTTTATGTTATAGAGATATTGGTTCTCCTCTGCTACATCTCCTAATGTCATTACACGATCATTGGGCCTGTTGAAGACTTGGTCAACCTTAGAAATCTTCTCATCAGAAAATACTTTTTTCTGCGATTCTATTAACAGAGGTAATTGAATAATTCACAGAAACTTTCTTCCTGCCTTTTTTAAAGCTCTGTACACCGCTGATGGGGACTTGTCGATCTTCCTGCCCATGTCAGCAATTGAGGAATTCGGCTTTTTCTTGAAGGCCAACTTCAGACAGTTGATCGACACGAAGAGTTTTATGCCTGCTCTTAGAGAGTGTGTGAGGTCCTCCCCGACCTTCAACCTTATCGAAAAATTGTTCATCGTCTTCTTTGAGATCCCAGTCTACTCCGAGATGGCCTTCTAGGACATTCCCACCTGGAAGAACACTATGATCTCAATCCTCTTCTCGTACTATGTGTTGGCGACTAGGACAATGTTTTTCTTACAACGTGGATTTTATTTTGAGTTTTCTTTTTGTTTGTTCCCAATAACCACAATTATTGGGGATACCCTGTATTTCTAATTCTCACTCAAATTTCAAAGTTTTTCAATTTCAAACGCCCTTCATCATAATCTGGATTTGCCTAATCCAAGCACGAACTAATCTTCAATTACTCTAGGACAGAAACTTTGGTCATTTCCATAAAGATAACAACTTATTCTTTTTAAAGTATTGCTTCAAAATTATAAATAGATAATTTTAATCATATTTATGATTGATATATTTTCTTGCCCAACACTAATTAAAATTAAATATTAAAAAAGTTAATGATTTTATATTTAGTTTATATAATTACTTTATACATAATAAATGAATCGATATTGTTTATTAACATTTTGGTATCGATACATCCCTAAAATATATGTACATATAAATAATATATGTAAATGTGAATATTTGGTATGCTATTTTGATAGATATATGACATGTACAGGGCGCAACAAGTGTTTTTAATCCTTTGTTACTTCTCTTCAAATCCAGGCAAGTACTTTCCTTGGGCATTAAGCCACACAGGCATAAAAATGTATAATTTGTGTAATGTACAACCTTATTAGTTCATAAATTAAATATAAATAAGTCTATTTGATTACTTACATATAATCAATAAATATTAATAAGATACATTGGATATGAAACATATTTAAATTGAGGTTAATCTTCCTGCCTCTAAAATATCAATTACTTATTACAGTTATTCAAATAATCGACTTAATTATATTAAAATTCGATACACTTCCTTCCAATTTCCTTACATATATCTTTTTTCATATTAAGGAGTGGGGTGAATAAATAATAAGATCTTGTAAACTTCAATAATTAATTCCTAAATTTGTTAATAATTCAGGAACCAATAAAGTATTATTTAAAAAAAAGTAGATACAGGAAGGAGGATAAGATTAATTTAAAAAGAATAACAGAAGGTAAAGCAAAAATACGATGATGCACTCAAGAAATCAATGCAAATATTTTAAAATCTGAGGTGTCGCCACTAAACCACTAAGAAACAACTGTATATTAAAAGTATTCAAGGGGGGGGGGCACAAAAATAAAAATAAAGAGGCAGTCTAGGAAAAAATGAGTACTTATAGGTAATTAATTTTAACTTTTTATAAATACCGCTGGAGATGAGGCATTTTAATATAGTGTGATATACATAGAGTTCGATTTCATGAAACAAATGATAACTATAGATATGAAGTCTTTGATAGTTATTAGGAACCCAACATATTTTATAATTAAATAGTTATAAACTTGTGCACAAACTACTGGATCAATAATATAGTTAACCTAAAATCAGAAAACCCTTTTTTTTAAAACACAATTACATAACTGTATAAAAAATCCACAAAATTAAAACGTATTTAATTTTTGCACTATTTTTTTCACCGTTTTGCATTAGTTGAAATGCCAAAAATACTTCTATAAATATAAACCATTGGGGGAAAATAAGCCCTCCTTTAAAAAATAATCTTAACAACGGGGGTTTGGGTTTCAATAAGATATAATTTGTCAGTCTTATAGGAAAATTCATACATTATTATTGAAATATTCATTACTTTATTTTTAATAAATGTCTCAAATGAACCTATATATCAAATATTTCTCTTTATTTCTTTAATTTGAGCTCTTTAAATCTTCAAAGACGACTATAATGCCCCTTAAATGATTTGTAATCCTTTTCCTAAACATTCAATAACATGCATGAATGAATAATAATATTTAAAGTACAAAAAAACATACAAAAAACAAGGAAATATAGTCATTAACAATAATATTATTAAATACGTTTCACAATTTAATTTTTTTAATGATAAGTTGATCAATAGTTGGGCACAAAGATATAAATCAATAAAAAAAACCCAGATTTTTCATAATTTTATAAGTTTTTATAAAATACCAACTATATTATAGTTTGAAGAAAAATTTAATAATTATTTGTTAAAATATGAAATTAATATCAGGACTTCTTGAGACTTTCATATATCTTTTTTTGTACGTTTGATGAGTTTTCTAATCCGTAATGGAATTTTTTATTTGGCTTTTAACACAAAAAGAAGTTGGAATTATTAATTTTAATAGTACTTGACGAGTTTTAATCATCCGATTTCTATCCATTATTATTTAATAGCCCAATGTTGTTGATTTTCTTCTATTATTCTCTTGCCGCATACACTGTAGTCTGGAAGGTGCCAGGTCATCAATATTGTTCATTTTTATTCGGACTCTATATTTCATATCGTTTTTCCTATACATCTGGTCTAATTTGAGTGTTTTATATTCGTCAGTAAGAATGCTCTTGGAAATAGATTGGATTTTGTTAAGATATTCCTCTCTCTTTTCCCAAGAGTAGATCCTTTTCTTCTGCACAAAACTCTTATCCTATGCAACATTGATTGTACAAGCAGAAACACATCCCCCTCATACTGCAAATTTTTCGATACTTCCAGAATTATGCTTACAATTCCTTCATTAACTTTGGGATCGTCCATATGCTCGAGTTTAGGATTGATTGCTTTCTATTTCTAAGTTCCTTTAACTGGGGGTTTAATTTGAAGTAAATTACCTTGTGATCTGAAAGTTTAACATCTATTACGTCATAAGATTAAATGGCATCTCCATCAAAGCCCTTCATTAGGAATAAGTCGATTCTTGACGACATTGGCTTCGAGTTCTTGTAAATAGAAAAGAAGGTGTGATTTAAATTGTTCATTTTGCGTCCTACGTAATTAAAACTAAAGGTTATAATAATTGACGACAGTACGTTTGTGAATTGAGGATGGGAGTTTGCTGCCTTGCTTGCTGTGTCTCTGGCCCTTTTTTGTTTTAAGTTAAAATTTCCTCCTATTATTCTTGGCCTGTGGGAGACAATGTGCAGAAGGTTATCCTGGCAGAAATCGGGGTCGTCAATGTTTGCCCTATATAGACTAATCACTTCAAAGTTAGCACCTAGGTAATAACACTGTGGTTTAATGAAATTTGCTTCTGCGCAGTGGTATTGAACTTTTTGGCTTATATTCGACTTGATTAATAAAGTTACTCCACGTTTGGGGTTCTAATTCGTATTGTTGAAGGATGGAAAAGAGAGATAACCTGGTTATGCTTCTCCAAATTAAATCTTGTATCTCAAAGTATGACAATGTCAGGTAATTTAAAATAGTTTATAAATATAGCTATGTAATATTTACTTTTCAAATATTATATGGAATTTACATTAAAGAAAAGGATTGATATGTTCATATTTTTTATGCTGTTTTGATACAAATACACACCGAGACAATTGTGAACAAGATTTTGAATTATATCCTGATCTAGATCTAACCGGTGATATGTTCTAAAGTACTAAAATCTACATTTATTATTGTTATTTAATCCGTAAAACACGAAAAATACAATTTAAATCTTTAACCACAATAAAGCTTTTTTTTAAATCATGTTTTATAGTATCACCAAGCTTCAACACCATATTTCAACCTGAAATCATTAAATAACTTAAAATTAAAGGTAAAAGTATTGATGTATTCGAAAATAAATTATCTTTCAGTTATCTGTATAAAGTTTCTTTAAAATTTGTCTAATCATTCAAAATTAAGAATATTATTTGAAATTTAATATTTTAGAAGAAAGGAGATTAACTCAAATTTAAATATGTATCATATTCACAAGATTTGATATTTATTTATGAAAAATTATGTTATATAATCGAAACTTTTTACTGTTTATTTATTTTATATTCCATAAGAAAATTAAAAGATAAACTAAAATAATCAATAAAAATCCCACTGTTCTTGACAGCAAATCTTTTGAAGTTGTAATTTAAAGCCTTTTCTTTAGCTTTAGCTATAATATAAAGGAATTTAAAAAAAGTATACAGACTCCTCCGTCTAAAATGCAACACTTTTTGTAAATTAGAAAAATTGTGAAATTAAAAAAAATATCATCAAATTTGGAAAATTAAACTCATAAATACAATTAAAGGACACGTAATGTACATTCTCAATCAATATAGCCACCTATTGCATTAATGACCCGTTCCAGCCTAGAGTAGAAATTTGCACAACAGTTCTTTACAAAGCTCGGCTATTGATTGGCTCAAACAATGATGATGGCGGCCTTCACTTGGTCCTATTTTGTGTATTAGACACCCATTAGCACCCCTTGAGGTGCCTAAAATTACTGTTGTCAGAGTTAAACCAGTTAGGCTGTGGGGAGGCCAAGAGTCTTGCTTTTCAAACTTTTTGTGGAAGATTTTGCACCGGTTCATAACCTTTACTCGATCCAAAGGCTTCAAATCTTGAGAAGGAGTTTTCTTGTAGGCATTAAGGAGTATGTATTTTTTCACCAAGCAGCGCAGGGTGGTCAGTAACTTTGTTTAAACTGATGGGGCTTTAATTGATTCCCTAAATTCAAATAAAGTAATGAATATTTTGACTTTTTTCCTCCCTCTTTATCGAATTATAAAACAAAAGAAGGGAAATGATATGTTTAATCAATAGGTATTCTGGCGTCATAAGTTGTATTAATTATGAATTATATATAATGTAACTGGTATGACAATTATGAACGTGGAATGCAATAGACTTTTAAGTCATGTGGTGGCCCCATAAGGATTTTTCTTTCATTTATATTCTTAAATTAATCCTTTGGATTTGTTGTAAGTTCTGCATAAATATTGCAAAAAATCCCAAGTACAATTGAAGAAAAAACAATTATAATTCTAGTGAAAATACAGTACCATAGCAGAATCCAGTCTTATAAGTGATAAAATTAATTAATATTTTCGAAGATCCCAAACTGCCAATTACAAGGGGTTGAGGTGGAAGAGGGCCACATAGAGACAGACCAGAAGTCAGCCATATTATTGCCACAAAATTTTTTGTTCTTCTTGTCTGTATGGGGCTCTATTGGACTTCTTAGACATTCCGGATGTAGATCCCAACGGTCTTTGTAGCTTTTTTGGCATTAACTCCGGAATTTTTACATATAGAGACATACGATAAAAACCAAATATGTCATAAAATGTTTGGTCGTCTATATTTTGAAGGCAATGAAAAAACTTGAGTTTCTTATTTTCTTAATTATGATTAAAGTTGCATATTTTTTGTTATATTTCTCATGTTAATGACCTGATATTCATTAAAAATATAAATTCTTTCAATGAAAAGGGCAAACTATTACAAAATTAATATCTAATAAATTCGTTGTAATTATATTTGTATCCTTATGTTGAGAGTAAAATGTATGTCGATATAAAGATTTTTAAAGATAGTTTCTTTTAAAAGGATATATAGGCTTTCATTTCATTGCACTAAAGGCTTTATAGTCCTTTAATTAATTATGGAATCTTCTTTTATTCTATGATTTATATGAAACATTAACATATGCTCTAATTTTCACTGTGCAAAAGAGTTTAAAGTTGTAAGTTTTGTTAGACTCTATTCGTGAGATTTGTTTGAAGTTTTTTTCTTTTAAATGCAAAATGTATGTTCTTTATATCTATGTGTATATCAAAAGTAATTAATTATTATGCATTTTGAATGGTATATAAATGGTATAGTTTTGTATAATAAATGGAGTGGATAATGATCAACCACTTGTGAGGAGTATTATCATATCAAAGCTTATATATTCGGACAAGAGCCGCAAATAGAAAAAAATGGTGTTGTGTCCGTCCTTATTTAGGACTCGCAAATTATGTCCCTTTCAGTTCAGTCTCGAGGCGGCTAGTTCAGTCCTTGATCCCTTGATCAACTTTATTTAATCAATTGTACTACTGACAGTCCTAAGGACCGAAAGTCTTCAGTACCGGTCCTAAAACTGTACTGAATTAATAAGAACCAACACAACAATAGAAATGAATATGCTTAAAAATTTTTAACCTTTTAGGTAAAAAAAAATAAATGGCTTAGGATAGGATTTCTGTAAGGAAAAAATACAGTTTTATATATGAAAAGGAAACACTGTTTTTTTTATTTATAACATTCATTCTTTGTTTGATCTACATGGTGGAATTATCTCATTACTATAGATAAGTAAAAATAGATACATATTTATTTATGGGTCATCATTCAACATCAAATTCCTGCAAAAGTCAACAACT
Organism: Lepeophtheirus salmonis; assembly: GCF_016086655.4. NCBI lineage: Eukaryota > Metazoa > Arthropoda > Copepoda > Siphonostomatoida > Caligidae > Lepeophtheirus > Lepeophtheirus salmonis. The sequence goes on from NC_052134.2 coordinate 20,155,580, forward strand.
AAGAATTAATTGAAATTTTTAACTATAAACTCCAAATCTATGGCTTTTTTTTTTGGAATTTGATGAATAGTTCATGGATTCGTAGTGGAGTTAAAATCCTGTTAACTCATTTTTTTCTTTTTTAGTTTATCAACGAACCAAATTTGTTTCATATATTACTCTGTTATTTTCATTGTATCACGCAACCTTTTATCCGACAATTATAGAAAATGATCTAAATCCGTTCGTAGTTAGACAATTCTTCTGTAGGTCTATGCTTCAATCATTATGTAAAAATTATTTGCACCCTAACCATAGCTAACTATAATGAAACCAATTAACGTTCAAAATACTGATTTTGGAAAAAAAAAAGCTCAAATTTTGACAGCTGACAACAAAATACACTCTATATTTTTGCGTAATCGAGGTAACACCTACAATTATTTGGAGATGGGTGTACACCCTAAATTTACAACAATAAATTTACTTTTTATTTGTTTCTTTTTCTAGTATATTTATAGATTAAATTAGCATGTAGTTTTATCAAAAAGTGCAACTCATTAAATAATGTTGCTGTCTCCGTAGCATTAAAAATATATAATTTACGATTACGAAAGTAAAAACATTAGAGTTTCATATTTGATATACAAATTGTTAATATATTCGTTACTTTTCACGAAATTTTGTTAACAAATTATAATCCTATAATATCAAAGAGGTTGCGAGTAACTTAATGGTTTATTTTAATTAGTAGCCATGCGTAACACATCTCATATCGAGAAAAGAGGAAAGGAAAAAAATAAAAGTCATCAAACTTTTCATAAAAATTGCAATATATACGAATTATTACTGCATAAGAAATAGTTCAAAACAAAAATAAAAACTTTATGATTCTTAAAACTTGTTTATTTGCTTTTTGGAAAAAATAAATTATGTTGTCTTTTCTTTTAGTATAAATCTTATTTCTTTTATAATAAATATTTGTGCAATTGATTTGGACCTTCAAAATATAGACCTGTTTAAAAAACATAATTTAATTTTTTTTAAATGTTTAAAAAAGAAGTGTCATTTGGTTAGCCTTAACCATAGTTTTATATTGACATTGCCGCAAAAAAAAAAAAAAAATGTTTCAAAGACATAACATCGTTAATATAAATTTTCCTAATTGAATAAAATAATTTAACTAAAAAAAGTGACGGTGAGTCTTTTGACATGAGGGAAATAAATTGAATTCATTTATGGTAATATATGATTAATTTTAAGATAAATTCCTCTTTTGCACCTTTAAATAAAACTAAATGAACACAAGTCTATATAATCCATATATATATATTTTTTAAGAACAAAAATCAGCTATAATTTTGAATGAACAAATATTTGCACATGTATATTAATACTAACTTAGGCTCTTAAATGTATATCATCTTTTAAATATTTCGCTTTATAGATAATAATTTTCTTATTTTTTGTAGCCATATCAAGCCATTGCATACAAAATATTTTTAATGCATCTAAATTATGCTATTTGCATATTTAAGGTTTTAATAGAATTGAAAAGGGCACAAAATCATTTTAAAACTACTTTATTTTATTTTTGTATTATAATTGACTTTTAATGAAAAAACAACAACAACAAAACAATATACAAATAGTTGAAGTGATGTGGTTTACAGTCTCGATCTAATTTTGATTCCATTGTATATATATTTTGGTGTTTCTAAATGAAATATAAATTATTTTTAAAGAAAGTAAGTAATGTTTTTACGTTTAGCTAAGAAATTGCAAAAAAACATTAAGAAGAGCAAGTGTAATACAAGATTTTAAAAAACCTCTTGTCAGAACACATTGTAATATATTGGAAATGGGAGTAGGAAATGACAAGGCAATAGCCGTATACTAATTTTAAAAGAATGTCAGGGACATGGGATGTAGAATTGCCCCATCCCACATAAACAGGAGAACGCCTTCATATAACTATTTTCATGGGATGGTGGTGAAAGACAAAGTATGCTCATTTGGTAGGGGAAAAAATAGTCGATACATTTCATGTTTTGTCTACGTGTATCAAAACTGAAGAAGTTGAGGTGCTGACATTGAGGGTTTTGAATATATTGGAATTGGAAGAAACATCATAGACAATTTTTTTTACAGACTTAATTCGAGTCCATTTTATATATATCTTTATGTTTTCAAATGTATCGCAAATTCTTTTTAAAAAAAGTAAATAATATTAATAAATTTAGTTTAGAAATGGTCCTAACATTAAAAAAACTTGAAAATGCTTTTTATTATTCCATTTAAACTACATTTTATTACAAGAACTATTTAGTATTTAACACAGTGTTACCTCGGTACAACAATTCCCTTGTCTCATATGAAACCTCTTGGCTATGACATAATTTATTATTTTCGATAAATAAACAAAGTGATAAGTTACACTATACTTTTGCTCCATTTTGCACAGGAACAGCTGTTAGGACGAGATAGGAAGAAAAGCAACGATAGGGAAGAACCTGCTCCGCATTTAAAAAAGTTTATACTTGTAAGTAAGAAGAATGGGCAAATGAAAGATAAAGAAGTTATGAAATACCATTTAAATGCATACCATATGGCTAATAAAATGAAGAATATAAAGATATGGAGTTATTCGATAATACTTTCCGGAGAGAGTCTATGAAATATGGACAGTGGATTTGAGTAGCTCGGTAGCTTGAGTAGTTAGGATGACGGGCTTTGCAGGTCTTCCCCCAATATAGACCCGAAAGGTGTAGTCGAGGGTGTGGGCATTAGAGATGTAGGGGGCTAGGTAAAAATGTCGAAAAAAAAAAAAAAAAAAGAGTTCAAAAAATCTCAATAGACTCATCAAAAAGGGTCTAGCAACGAAGAAGATAGGATTCTTTCATTATTGGTGACAAAAGTTGCCTCTCCATCCTCACAAGGTAAAATCCACAAACTGTTTTGATAGTTCGTGGATAGCCAAGTGTGAAAACCTGAGATATCTTGCATGGGCGCTCATGAACTTAAGGGCATTGGCATTGATTGTTTTCTTTGACTCTTCCGTGCCCAGTTTGGCCTTTTTGACAGACCCCTTCTTCATTTCCAAGTTTTGGACTTGCTGACGACGTAGAGGGTGGTTCTGGGGACGCCCAGCTGCTTGGAGTGTGCAAATGGAAATTCGTCAATCAAGTTCTGGTGTAATTTTCTCTACTTGTACGTAAGCTAGTTTTGTTTTGTAAGTAATTATTTATTCTCTATTATATTGTAATTTGAATTAATTTAAATCACTCAACCTTTATAATTGAATTAGTAAGTGCTCAGATATCAATAGACTACCCGGTATATACACAAATAATAAATGTTATTTGAATTTCTGGAAATCTCTAATAGTACAGTACAATATATTGTATATTTGAAGAAGTAGTTATTCCGATTGTTGATGCAGTGCTATGAATCCATGGTGGTTATCACCAGCAAGGAATTCCGAAAGTTAATAAAGTCCCGAAACGTTATAAAATAAAAATTTGAGAAGTTTTGTAAGTACATTTTTGTAAACATGTGGTTTGAACTTTTGAGTGCAATAGTTTCAGAAGTGAGGTCTGCTGTTTATGTTTAATTAAAAACTCTACAGTACAAAATGTCACAAAAATGATTTTATTCTTGGGATCCCGTTTTTCTGGGATTTATAGAGGCTTTTATATTTATTATTTTGCCTGTTAATAAGAGGATCAATAGTGGAGAAGTTATTAAACTAATAAAACTTCATCATCATTCAAGGAAACTTCCTTCTATTCATGATGTTTAAGATCATTCAAGATGCGCTTACAGCGCTGGAGACAAGTGTGTTATTGGATTTGACCAAGTTAATGTCCTTTCTTAAATCTTCGGGAATAACCACGCCCAATTTTTTTAATGTTCCTTTAATTGGTCGGATGGAGTTCCACTAATTATAGAGTATATATTATTGCAATTACTCCATCAGACTTAGGAATTTTTTTTGAAGTCAATATATGCACATTCAGTTTATTTCCTTCTCTAGGAAGGACCGAGACGAGAACCTACGCACATTAAGTTCAAAGTGCACTGTCCATTGAGCTTCATAGCTCCATACAAATTCTTACGACTCTTGATACTATGGACTTGGCAATTATTTTTTAATTGGCTGGTCAAGGCCTTTTTATTCTAATATTGGCTTCTAAAGGCTGGCTGCTTTTATAACTAATTTTGTTGGTCGACCACTTTGAGATTTCTCTTCAATGTTATCGCCAGCTTCAAATTGTTTTTTGACCCTCCAAACAGTCTGGTTGCTGAATGAAACCATGTTTATGAAGTTCAATGTGATTGTCTTGGACTAGACCCGTAACCTCCTTTCATATGATTTCAATTCCAGTTAAGAGTAATATGACTTAAACACCTCATTTTACTTCTAAAATTATCACACCAAAAATTTCAAACTGGATGTTAAAAGAAAAAGTATTTTCGAAACCTCTTAATATTTCTGTTTAATAACATTCCAAGACTATTCGAAAACTAACTTCGAGCTATTTTTTTGAAGTTAAAATAAATAATGGACTTGATTTAAAACAGTTGTGTAATAAATGTCTTAAAGATTTTTTTTTTGGTTGATCTATATATTTAATGTTACTACAATAATAATTGATAAATGAAGTTATTTTAGTTCCTTAACACAATCATTCAACAACTTTTATACATCAAATCTCTCTTTCATTTCATTAATATTTACAAATAGAAAAATAGCCTCGAGTTTGTCAATAAAAAGAAGAGAAAAAACAAGTGTGAGTCATTAATCGATAGGGGCCTTTTATAAGAGAAACGATACAAATTTCATAACTATATATTTATGTTTAATATAATAAATAAATTATGAAGAAAAACCTTGTTTAATATTACTGAACTACGACTAAAGATTGTTCATTTCCTGGAAAATTTTCTCTGAGTGGTATCCCGGAAAACATCGGTGAAATTTAAATATTTATTTTTATATATTTTCAAGAATGAATATATTCTTGCCTCGGCTTACTCATTTATTCTCAAGTCTCATTTTCTTCATCATATCACTATCATTAATACTGTATTATTGTGAAATACATATTAATTATATAAAGTTTATATTATGAAACCATGAAATGTATGAACTCTAATTTTTTTTTACGTAGGATTAAAACCCCGCAAAAATAAGATATTAATTCATATTATCTCTTTGAACCAAAATATTTCCTAGTTTTTTTTTACTGCGAAATAATATATTTATTTTATAGATTTGATTTGCTTAAACATATACATATGTACAAGGATTAAATAGAAGGTTTATCTTTATGCAATTATTATTTTGCACTTTTCTTTATATGCATTTTATATACTTATATAAAAGTACATAAGATCCATTGAAGGGATATGTTCGTGGGATTTTGAATGAGACTTTCATGTTCAAATATGATTTAAAAGCATATATGTAACTGTATTCTACTGTAATCAAAGACTATGTTGTTTTGATCCTTATTTAGGACTGGAGATTGCAGTCCCGTTTAGCCCAGTCTTAGTCCGGTCCAGTTCAGTCATTCATATCATTAATAAAACTAATAGAGTTTGGTACTTGATTATGTCAATCAACTTTTTTCTTTTTTAATAATGTTCCTTGGTTAGATGGAGTTGCACTGATTAGGTATAATAAGTAAACATTATAGTAGTACAATTACTCTATCTAACCTAGGAATCTTTTTGGTGAAATCCATATACATAAAGTATATTTCTTTCTCTAGGAATCATCCGAGGCGCAAACGTTACACACATCAAACCAGTTAATTAATATTTTCAAAAGGTCGATTTAAAATGGCAAAATATACGAATAAATCCTAAATAAGGAAAATTAAAGATAAATAAAGCCTTCTACATAACCAAATTTATTGTTTTAAGAGCAAATAAAAAAAAATTGGTAATAAAATAAAGATTTAAAGGAATGAGAAGCACTCGTATCAATTATGGTGTGTGTAAAATCCCAGCTCACTAACCGAAGGTTAATATTTGTGTGCTTAAAAAATAATTTGTATACCTATTAATCTGTTAATCTTTATTGATGGTTTATGCATTATTGCTCTTTCTAGAGACGAAAACAAAGGTATATTTTTAAATAGGTCATTTTCATTTATCTTGAGGTAGAAGCAATCAAAAGCAGTACACCATCTCAATCTAAGAGCAAAATGTGTTGACTAATGTAATAAAATATAATAAATTAAAGGATTTCTTAAAAAAGTAACAATTTGTTGACTTGTGTTGAAATCATTCCAACATTTATCATTCTTGTGCAAATATTAAATGTACAATCTACATTATACAACCATATAACATATTTCCATCTTGCAAGAGTTTTATTCATATTCAAATATATGCATTTTTATATTAAAACCAATGTTATGCATGAAAATAACTACAATTTATATTCATTATTATGGTTTATTTACTTACTTAGAATATTTATAATCCTTACCTAACGACCATCAAAATTTATGCAAATACCTTGCTTGCTGAGTTATTCATTCGTTTCAAAGAAGAGAAAAAAAACATGTTGCATAGCAATCTTTATTGTATCTCATATCTTTTCTTAAAAAAACAAAAACAAAAAAAAAGGAAAAAAAAAAAAAAAAAGAGACATTGGTTGGAACAAATTCATATAAAAATATATGATATGACGGTACGCTAATAAAAAATAAAGCAATATAATTTATGTAACTACTGGGCGGAGATTGAAGGGACACAATTAATACAGTTAGTGAAACTAACTTCTATAAAATCTAATATGACATGACTTTACTACTTCCCACGTAGGTACTAAAGAATACGCTTGTAAGCGCAAGCTGTTAAATATATAGACATTTATCAGGAAATTAAATGACATTTGCTGTACAATAAAGAAGGGTGGGTTGAGAAAGTTTCCGACCTCAACGTGAAGAGAACAATATTTGTAAATAAAAGTTAGGTCCATCTATCTAGCATCTTTTAACAGTTACTCAGCAAAGTTTTTACCATTTTGGACGTACAGTAATAGACATTTGATTAAGATTATGTGAGTGTCTGATTTTTTTACCATATAGTCTCTTTGTAATTCTACACATTTCTCCAAGCGATACTCTCATCTCTGTAACCCATCCCGTCGGTAGCTTCAGTTGAAAAAATCTGTTTAGTTACAAGGAGACTATGTTGAAAATAAAATAAAAATTTAGAAACACTTGCTATCTCTTAACAATTATTTTTAATTAATCTTTTTTAAAGAAATAAATTTGCTCATGTATTTTTTAAGAAAAGAAAAATTGAATCCATTATTTTGAAATACAAACATTTCTCAAGTTTTCACCTTTCCAATTTTGGGGACATCACTGTGAAATAATTATAAAACATCGTTACATGTTTTATACGAAATTACCTATTACTAGAATTTATGGTGTCGATTAAAATGTAATTTGTATATGTAGTTATGGAAAGACATTTTCACACATTTTTTTAAATTCAGTTCCCGTATTAATTTCATTAATGAAAAATAAAGGATATTATGTATTTTACTAATAGAACAAAAATAGGACTTAGTTGGTCAAAAAGGGGAAATGAAAGGAGGACATGTTCCAGGTTAGATGGAGTAATTGTAATAATATAATGGTACTTATATTTAATCAGTGCAACTCCATCTAACAAATTAAAGGAACATTAAAAAAAATGATGATGAGCCTTGTCATCATCAATCCTATCATTCAATCCAAGAACAATATATTCAATCCGTTTATATTGTAATTACTTATATGTTATTTGTATTGACTGTCATTTGTTAGGATGGCTATATATTATCATAAGCATTATTCGTCAAATAGAAGATACTAGATGAAAGATCCTTGGTAAATTTGTGGAGTTCAATCTAACAAACGATCGTGTTACTTCGTCACTCCTGGCATTAAAGAATAGGTCATTATGATTAAGTGCAACATAATTACATATTCTAGGGATCATGAATTTAAAAAAAAAATCATAATATGCATTGTTATGTAATCATTTAATTAAAACTTTAGTATCTTAAAACGAATACTTGATTGAAATATAACTGATTAATCCACAGTCAAAAAGTTCCAATATTGACTCTTTGTAGATTTGATACAAGAAGAAAACTTCACTCCCAATAGCATTACAGTTGTGTTAAAGAAGAACTCTTTTACTTCGAAAAAAATGTGTGCCATCCAATTTCTGAGGAATTGCTTGAAAAGGTTTTTAGACTTAGCTAGAACACAGGCACTCACATTTCGAAAGTTTATTGTTTAAAATTAAATAATGCGCCTCAAAAAATATATATATAATTTCCGTTTCTATTCTTTAACTAATGACATGAGCAGTTTTTTGCACGTTACTTGCTAAATTTATTTTTATGGTACTTTTGTTTACCATATTAATATACTTTACACTAAAGAATGTACAAGTGAAAATATATTTTTTTATTACTTCATATTCTTCCATAGGATACTTTTCCACAATTATGATGATGAGTCGATCCATCACATATGGTTCGGTATAAAAAAAATTCCATGACACTTAATGAAATGCTTCTCGATTTTTTTGAAAATTCCAAAAAAGATTCGGACGGTTAAAGCAGTTCCCATCTTGACAATGTTTTAAGCAATGTACTTGGAAGAACTTTGATGCTGGAAGTATTACACCCCAGAGTGGGGAATTTTTGATGTAACGATTTGGCCACATATCCAGCAACATCCTTCATCTTCACAGATTTGAGGAAGATGTAAATCATTCGATGGTTGATATTGTACGTTCATCATTATTTATATCTTCCTCAATCTCACCTTTAATGATTTGAGGCTAAATTATATCATCAAAGTCTTGATAAAATTCTATGTTATCTTCCGAATCTGCTTCGCTCAAAACAGGACCTAATAGGAGATGCATAATTAGTATATATACATTAGTGCATTGGTGATACTGTAATTTGCTGATACATAGATACAAAACTTTGGTCTCCTTCAGATCTGAACGGGAGTATTCTCAACAAGCATTTTTTCCGAGCCACTTATTACTAGTATCCGAAATTGATCCATAGCCTCTACTGCATTAGGATGAGAGTGGTTTCGTCCAATAAATCTTATTCTTGAAAAAATGGGTTTCAAGACAATCTTGATTTGAACGAGATGTCAATATATATGGAAAGCCAATTTCATTATTTATGTATTGATACAATGATATCAAAATTTTTGAAGGAATACTTATGCCCTTTTGGTATGGCTTCTAAGCAGATGACTCAGGGAACACCACTTTACCATTCCCCCCCCTTAACTTGCTTCATTGTTATTATCCCATTTATCATACTTTTGAGAATATCCTTTTGTATATCCAAATTTCATAGGCACATCCAAAGTCCTTTTTTGATATTGGTCGGGAGCTTCATCTCATCAAAGCAGAAGACAGCTAAGTTTCCATTTGGAGTTTCGTTGGATTTGATTTGTTGAGTGATAATTTTAGTACATTTGATTGTATTCCAGGAGCTGTTTGATATAAATTTCAAGTCCGCCGTTTGAGGGTTGTTACACTAGGAACCAGAGGTAGACCACTGGATTGAATGTAACGGTAGGCTTTTGAGGAAAGAGACTTCAGTATCAGTGCTTTAACAAAATCCTCCTTATTCCATTTTCCAAGCCTCTTCCCACTGATAATGAGTTCACAATGAGATTTAGTAAATCTCTTTTCCAGTTCTCCTTTCATCGCTTCCTTAAAATTAGATTTGGATTTTAATAATCTATATTTCGATGAAGGATTTTCACTTTTTCGTGTAAATCTGCATTCTGTTTCCTTAGTGACTCGAGTTCTGGAATGAGTGGATCTTTTCTGTTATTAGAAGCTCTACTAATTTGTATTATCCGGGATACACATCCTTGATTGGATACGCTAACCTTTTCTAACACAAGTGTTTGAGTTGATTTTACGTTGGTTTGAGATGATTTGTCTAATGTCTCCAAATATATTTCATTAGAATCTTCTTCAAAATAGTCCACTATCTTAATACACTTCGTTTTCCTTGGAACTTGCTCAAATTCTTCCTCAGGTATGAGACCTCAGGAAGGGATAGCATCTTGTTTCACTTTTTTTTAAAAGTAGTCCCAGCAATTCACCGTTTAAACCCCTTTTATAAGCATTTTCCTCAAAATGATTCTCACAAATTCTAGGGTATTTTCCTACGGGGTCTTTTCGATGACAAGCACTTTCCCATTTATTCCTCCTCGACGGATCCTTTGGAAAATGATAATAAATTATGTTGTTTGGAGAATCACAAATGGCTACTGCACAACTGATCGTTTCATTGCACGAATACATTATACTTTTTCAAAATGGCGAATAGGGATTATTATCGTAATAATAATAATCAATTAGTAATGATATATCTATTGTAAAATGTAAATAAGATGTAATATCACACTCCGGAGATACCAAACTTCTCTCTCTTGGCCCACAACGTAGTCCCAGTTCTTTATTTTGCCCTTTTGTGAATTTGCATTTGGTACCCTTTCTATTCTCTATGACGTCAAAATCTCCCTCTCTTGCCCAGCAGTCGGTACGATACATCAAATTGGCAATTCTAGCAAGCCCGATTACATGAGTGTCTAACCTTGTATTTCTATTAACCTTTATTTGAATGAGGTTTGGTTCGGTACGTTTTTACACTCGGTGCGGTACGCATATTATTAAATATTTTGGTATAAAAATGAATTGTTATTTTTTTATTACTTCTTTATTTTGTTTACATATTATTCATTCTTATATAAATAAATCAGAGCAATTGCGCTGGGCATTATTTTTTATAAAATCAAACATATATTTTTAACTTAAATTTTGATATGATATCTATGAATTTGAGCCAAAAGAAATAAAACATTATCCAAAAGAAATAATGATTAAAAAATGGTAAAATTCATCCCAGTCGACGAAAACCCAGTGGTATGTTGGATGGATAATTTCCCAATGTTTCAAAGTTAGCTTAATGATACAATCTGTATCGAGCAAAATAATTTTTTCGACAGCTGGTAATATTGGGACTGCTTATTGGTCTTGTTTATTAACCGAAAATGTAGACTACCTCATCTTATCGCAATATATATATATATATAAATTTAATAGTTGTGGTATGATATACGTATTCAAACGTATTATTAAGTACCCATATGAGGAAATAATAAAGTGACGTCATATGTGGGTTGAAAGAAGTTAGTTACAATATCTGATCCCCATTGAAAATTCTTGAATGTTATACAAAAATAAAGAAGAAAATTCATATTTTCAAAAAACAGTGAAACCTGATATAACGATCACCTGTTCTAAGCAGTCATATTCAATTAGCAAGCAGAACTTTCATAACATAAAAAACTGTATTAAGAGTGTCTCTGCAATGCCTGGGTATCTGTTATACAAATTATAACATTTCTAATACATATGTTTATAAATGAACTTACTTTTAACTGTCACTTTTTTAACATTCCGCAAGTGAACTGGGATATTATAAACCCCAATATTTAAAAAAATACTTCTTACTCCTTTATATTTACATATTAATAAATAAGATATTTAAAAACATAACATCATATTGTTTCCAGAATGCTTGTTTTCATTTGTTCAACTGGAATACATAACATTATATTGAATATTGATATGTTGTGCTTCTACATTGAAAATATCGTGGCCCGTTTGTTCCAAAGTCTACATAGTTTTGTCGTCGTCTATTCTAGGATTACTCTTTCATTTGGTTGACTCCTTTAGTTCTTGATATAAATAAAAAGCAAATCACTTTTGTATCACACTGATTCCCATTATATTACTGAATTCTTACAATAATAGTGGACACTTTAAGCTTCGCTCCTGAATCCATTGGAAAAAAGTGGAAAACAATCATAAACTCTAAAAAATAATATGAATCTGTTTTCAATCTATTCTTATCTACCATGCATATTCAACTCTCCTACTATATTCATCAAAATAGTGATGTATAATAACTGGTAATTAATTTCGGTAGACTTCTATCGGAAAATTTGAATGTTAATATTTATATTTCAAAAGCTAATACATCAAGATTCATTATTCAAATTATTAAATTGCTTAAACACTATATTGGGATATCATCCTCTTGAGGATCTAGGATAAATTAGCAATTATACATTATGATTACAGCAAAAGTTTTTTAAAGTAGAAAATTGAAATTTTTATCGTAAAGATAAAAAAATCTTTACGTAGGGGTACGGATAATGAATGATTTTCCTCCAAAATATGATTTATAGCTAGAACAGTTAATATAGTTTACAATGAACACTATTTGAGGTACAAAACATACATTTGGGTTACAATGTTATTTTCATTTTAAGATTAAGATTGATTTCGTTATGAATATATATATATCTTAAGACCAATATTTATTATAGTTGTAAATTGTAAGTATTTTCGTTATTTAAAAAAAAGAAACAGTAAACTAACATAGTAACCTCGGCAATTTGAAGAAAGATTGAAACGAGAACATTTTAGTTGTCTCCATGTTATATTTAATTGATTTTAAGCAGTTGGGAGATGAAGGTAATCAACACAATTCCCGTTTTGTATCCAAGAAGGTAGGAAGTACTTCGTTTTCTATTCTCAATTCTACTCTGAGTATAAAAGTAAAACGTGTATATTTTTGGAGTGTGTAATTATTATTTACTTTCGGAGTAATAAACTTTTTTTTCTAAATAGTTTATATTATACTCAAAACCTGATTGAACATTAGATTGTGCTCATAAAAAACGACACTAACCTGGAAGATTTGTTGCAGTTATAATTGTGAGTCCTTGTTTGACTTTGAGGAGAATTGGGGATCGACATCGGAGTAATTTTTGCCGATGTCCTTGTTTATTTCTTTCTCCCCTTACTCCCTTGTCATATCTGTTTGTAGCTGATCTACACCCAAAAATTATTCAAATTGTCATTGTAACATGTTGATGTTCGGTTTCTTTTTTAATATCCCATTATAAGTACAATTTTAACTACTAAACACAACTGTCGGTGTGGTATTATATGGTTAATTAACATTTATTATTGTGTTAGTTAGTAATACGACGGAAATAATTATAAATTAAAATATAAGCAGATTTTTATATAAAAAACGATTTCGCTAAATATACATTTTGGTAGATTTTTACCTGCATATATAAACCAAGAAATACTCTATATATGGAATATTTTAAAGTGTAATATAATGAAAACATTCGTGTTGTAATGGTTTTTTTTTGGGGTTACTTTATTTATTTGATGAGATTCGAATATTGATTAATAAGAAATAATATATGTCAGCGATTGTATTCATCGATTGGCCTGGATTCTTCTCAATATTTTTCTATGAACAAAGAAAGACTTCAAACGATGTTGTTTGCATCTGGGAAATCATCGTTAATCAGACCTCACTCTCCAGTTCAACACATTTTCTGAATTTTTGGACAAATTGAGTAGTGCACCCGTCTGCTTTAGCCAAGAACGTGTTGCTTATTTGATCATTTAAATAGAACAAAATACAAAAAAATGTACAAGTTTTTGTTTCTGATTAAATAAGAATGGGATATGTTGTCGTCAGGACTATGATGAGCAACTAACTTGGTAGAATGCGATTCTTACTGGACATACTCTCAATTATTGTGGGTTTCTATAAAAACCAGTTTGTAGGGAGATTGGATCAGATCAGGTAAAATGGCGAACATTAAAAAAATAAATACTCTTTAAAGATACGTATATAACTACGTATTAACACAAAATATCATTTGTTTAAATATTATATTGGCTAAAATTGATATTATACATACATTTACTTGTATAGTTATGCAAATAAAGATATTTTATTTTAATCTAATTTTTTCAAAAATATTTTAAATTCCTTTTTCCTCAATTTTCATAATAAATTATCATTTATTTGAGGAAAACTGCATCATACTACTTATCGATATTAGTAAAAATATATAATTGCCCAACGTACCGTGTACATTATCACTAATGATCAAAATCACATGTATATTCGGCATGCTAAAAATAAACCCAAAATCAATATGGTAACCCTCACAATTTGAATTATGGGTTGGAGGAAAGTAGCTTAGCTTTCATGACGTTTCATTAGATCAGCTACAATCAGGTCTGTCATGGGATGAGGAGGAGAATGAAATAAAGAAATTGGCGAGAGTTCATCCATTTTCGATCCTCAATTCTACTCGGAGTCCAACCAGGACTTACAGTTATAACTCTTCAACAAATCCTCAGTTCTTTTTTTACTGACTTCATTCACTAAGTTATATACAAAATATAAAGGATAAACTTCTTTTTTTTTAAATTAATTCTCTAAACCAAAATCAAACATCTTGAAATACCTTGCTGTATATGATGTTATTTATAAATTCATTGTCAGCAAAAAGATCACTCAAAGAAAATCGACTGTAAATTTTATAAACAAAATCAAAGCACGAAATTGCTAAAGATTTTATATAAATGAACGAACAGTAGTTCCATAATATTAAAAATAAAAGGATAAATGAACGAATGATTATTCTGTTAATCCGGAATAGCTTTTAAATTTCTTATATTTGAGTAATAATCGGTGCCAAAACGTTAAGTTTTTATCTGATAGGGAGCGGTAGTAGTATATTATGTCCCCAGAATAGTTACACAAAGACTGATGTGCTCTTGGAGTTTTAACAGAGAAGGCAAAATATCGGGCTATAGCTGCTTTCAAAATAGCTCTGATTTCTTGGACTCTTATAGGCTCCACTACTTCCTAATTCTCAGCAGTCATGATTTTATAGCTTGATAAGACCAACTCCATAGCTATTTTTTTGTAGGAGTACTTGAAAAAATTAAGAAGAGATCAAATAAGATTAATGAAGTTCATTTAGTTTTGTTTAATTCTAGCTATGTTCAACGTGATATTTTTTTTTTTTTTTAATTAAAGAGTGCTAGGCAACTTGCAAACGCATGAGTAACTGTACTGCACATTTTGCAACAGGCCTTAAAAGTAGTATTTAGAAAATATCTCTACTAATCTAAGGTCCCCCTATGCAAAGGGGGCCCCTCTGCAAATGATTGAAAATAAAAAAACCAGGCTAACAAAATTGAAATATGAAAAAAATTACTCCAGATCACGATAAGACCAGGACTATGGGCATTGGGCATCTCATAACAAGACAATATAGACTTTGAAAAATTTATGGACCTAGATTTAAAAAAATGATGTTCTGTTTTTCTTTCTATAATTTTGCAAGCAAGAGACTCAAAACGTTTTCAATGACCACATCGCAAGTTGACATACACGGGTAAGAAAAAGTTAGGGGGGAAAAAAATACATTTTTGTTATTTTCATCAATGCTTGGACTTAATCAATATTTTTACTTTTTCTGATTAAAATTATTATGAAAAAAAAAAGATCAAATATTTTTTAATTATTTGTCTGTAAAAATCAAGTTGTTTCTGCCAGGTTTGGGAGATTGGGAGTTTATTCCTTCAGAATGTTTATAATTCTATCCTGAGGACGCAAGCCATTCCTTCTGGACAGAGATTAATTAGAAGGAAGTTTGTTTTTCAACAAGACAACGACCCAAACCACACATCCAAGCTCTGCAAAACTTCTTGGAAAATAAAGAAGCCTCTCACATCTTATATATTATACAATGGCCAAGCTCAATCCCCTGATTTGAGCCCAATAGACCTATTGTGGGAACACTTTGAAAAAAAGTTTGGGGAAGTTGCCCACAAGTAAGTGAAACATTTTGAAGAATGCTTGGAATGATAACACACCTGCCAATCTTGAAAAACTAACAGCAAGAATGGCAAAAGTCTGTAAATTAGTTATAGTGGCAAACAGAGAATTTTTTGATGGAGCTAAAATTTAAACAAAAAATGCTTTGATTTTTACAGATAAATGTGTAGTACAGTATAGAGAGGAATACTCCCAACTGCCCATTAACCCGTTTATAATTTATTATTGTTTTCTTTTTGTTTATTATATTTCTTCTTTATAAGTATCTTTTATAATGTGTAATAACTTGTAGTTTGATGAATAAAGAGTAAAAAAGAAATGTATAAGAGTGAAACAGAAATTAGTATTGGATCTAATACTACAAATGTTTATACCCATATTGAACCTTAATTTTTCTTCATTTTAATACCCTAATTACTGGGTTATCTCATGAAAAAGTCATACGTTGTTAGAAAAATAAGTGAAATTCCAATTTTTTCCAAAAAAATTCTAGCCAGTTTATAAAGTAGTTATTTGATATATAGTAATCGGTTTATTGACTAATAGCATTGTCACGATACCAATTCAAATAAAAACAAATATGTCCTTCACATATTTCCAATTAATAAAAATTAACTGATTTCGATGAAACTAAAATATATATGTGTTAAACTCCAAGTTGTAACGCTCTTCAAAGCTTAATATAACATTAGTTAGAAAAAAAAGACATATGGTAACTCCATTATTTTCAAAATTTGCTCATTCATTAAACAAACTAATATTAAAACCCTTATTACGTAATATGAAGTAAACATATCAAGTAAAATAAATTAAAACATAAATTGATTTTTCTTTTTCCAAGACACTAAATTAAATTTGAAAAAAAGAAAAAAAATGGCATTGTCAATCAATTGGAATTAAATGTACAAATTATTAAAAAGTACTCTTTGTGGGAGTACATATTTTTTTTATTATTCTTTGTAGACTACGGTTAATATAACCAGCTCTATACAAGACTATTTCATTTTTTGTGACATAGTCTTGATCGAAATCACAAGAAATATATACATTTTTTTTAAAATAGGGGATCTCAACAAATATCGGGATCCTGTTAGTAAATAACATATATAGTGAATTTTAAGTATGTATGTTTATATTATTGGAAGAATGAATAGGTACATAGTCTTATCCATATATTCCTAAATCTCTTCATTCTATCATTATCAGTAATAGTGCGCAGCAGGGGCGTTGCTAGTTTTCCTCATTTGAGATTGAGATTAGCTGCAACAATTATCAACACCGTTATATAAATAGTTTTATTTTATGTACATATGATAAAAAAAATTAAGTTGGATTCATACACTTTTAGAGAGGCTTAAATTCCACAAACCTAACCAACCCGGAACAAAAAAATGTAAATGGTAAATGATGGAAGAGCATATTTTTTACGAATGTAGGACGTAGGTGATTCACAATTGTGAAGAACGGTACTAGGAAAATTGCTCATTGGAAACTTGAACGAGATGAAATATTGTCATACAAAAGTCTAATTTTTAGCTAGCTTTGAACATATAAAGGAACTTATAACTAAGCCTATGAAACTCTTGAAATTGCAATGAAGTACTTTGTCCTTAAGAAAATTTAGTTCTTTGAAAATGTATTTGCTTCACTTCCTTTTTATTATTAAGGGCTTATTTTGCAATATTAAGCTTCTAATTGCATTATTCTTTTGCCCTTTGAATAACGTTTGATTGAAAAAAAAAGAAGGATGCTTCAGATTAACATTTAGATTTAATCTTTGACAAAACAAATATCATTATTTTTCCATTCTCAATTTCATAAAAAAGACAAGTTTCACCATTATATTTTCGATTCTTAGAGGAATGCACAGAATGAAAAAAAAAAAAAAAAAAAAATCTAAGCATACTTACGTCTCTATTTTTTTTTTCCAGAACCCACTTTCAATAAAATTGAATGTGTTCCGCTTAAGGCAGTTTTCCTCTGTTTAACTTTTCTACGAACAAATTTATTCTTCAGGCAAAAAAATGTTATGCATAAATTATAATTTGAAGCTTATACTATAAAATAATTAAAAAAGGGATTTCCCGTAGGTGTAGAACCTCCAAAAAATCCAAAGAAAACAAGATTACTAGATACGAAAAAAAAAATATGGTCAATATTTTTATTAAATAATTATATACTCATAAACGAAATTTACATTCATTTAAAAATGAAATCAGAAAAATCAGATAACTTTTTATCTCTATAGTACGACATAATGTTAATAACAAAAAAAAAAATATATATATACTGTGAGTACTGTTGTGAGGTGTCAAATTTTCTTCTCCTCTCCTACTTATTTGTATTTTGAACAATTTACCAATTTTTAATGACATATCCCATCATTATTTGAAAAAAAAAAAAATCAATTATAAAATTATATGTTGCTTCAATTCAATACTGAACTTAATACCCATACAAAGCAACAGCCTTCAATGTTCTTATCTACGTATTTTAAGCCTAGTATCTAATTATTTGTATTACTAATATGAATATAAACTAAAAAAAATATCCTGTTCTTTGAACCCAGTGGTCTATTACAATATGAACACTTTGAATTTAAACTTCAACTGGATATCATTTATTGATTAACCCATATTTATCCATTATTCACATCCCTAGCAGTGATACGTATCGCTTGGGTAATAAATTGTGAGCGTTTACGATAAGTAAAAAAAAAAGAAAGAAACCGATAAGCTTTGGTTAGCCGGATATGTTTAAAAGGAGAGCAGCTTAATCATCTTGATGTTTCCTTTAATTAAATGCAGGAAGGAATCACTAGTGCCACTCCATGTATACAGTAAGGACAAATGTAGGAATTCCACAGTTATTGATCATCAATTATACTCTTAGTTAGAAAAAAAAAAGACTTACATTCATAATTCCTCAAGTCCTCCGTGTTACACTCTGTCATTCTTGAGAACACACCATCGTGGTTATAATTATAACTTAGATGTTCTCTCCTCCAGAGTAATGATAACAACGTTAAAAAATAAAAATAAACACGCTTTAGGTTACCAACAATAAAAAATTTGAACGCTAAAAATGGTAAGGATTTATAATCCTATGGATCCTCCTCTTCCAACAGCTAGAAAGTGATACTACTAAAGGCCATAGCAGTGCTACCAGTGAGATTTTGCAATGTTATGCGTGTTACTGTCATTAAATGGACATGTTTTAACTATATTTCGTATTTACTAGATGAGTAAACAATGATAAGATAAACGATAACACATCAACCAATAAAGTAGTAGTTGGCTAAATGGATTATCGATGCATCACTAGTTTACACACAATAATTCCTAAACACTTTGTACTATCATTGATTCATATTATTGACTACTGCATATTTGTTAATCATATGCAAACAATCCTTAAATTGAATAAGGATAAAATTTCAAAGATTAACCCCAAATTTATAATACTTTCATTCTTTGTACAAATACCACATTATAAATAGAGAAGATTTGCAAAAATATCAAAACTTTTTGTACTTGGCTCTATTATTTGGAGATTCCTAGACAGGACTTGAAAAGTTACAAATTTAACTAAAAATATTTTTTGAGAAATAAATAACTAGTTCTTTGAAGGTTTTGAGTAATTAACCTTTAAAAAAATTAGCAGATTAGGATATATAATACGAACACCTGATAAATTAAAGAATGCCACTGTCACAACTCTCTTTATGGCCCTAAATTAGCTTACAAAAATGTATGATGTGAATCTTAAAAGTAAAATTTACGAGAAAACTTACAACACTTTCATAAAATTGATATATTTACAATATCTTAAATAAATTAGTTCTGAATTTTGATAAATTCTAATAACTGATAGCAAAATAATCCTTAATTTAAATATTGATAAATAAAAAAAGAATAATATTACTATGCACAAATGAGGTAAAAACCTCATCCTCATTTTGTATATATTTTGCAGCTTATTTATGAGTTCACCGATTTCTGATTTTTTTTTTTGTCTATGATAATCAAATTTAAAGACTGTGGTTGAAATAACATTTGTTTTTTTCATCAAAAACATTAAATTCAATTTCATGATTTTCATATTTTCTCAGTATTAAAATCTAAAAAAAAACAAAAAACACAACAGCAACATTTTACTCGAAAAATATATGAAATAACTGATAGAAAATTCTCAACTAGTTTATCAATTTCCTTACAGTGATTTAAAATAGTATTGTTTTTTATACCAGTAGAATGGTTGTACCGAGACAATTAAAACGGTAATATACTAAATTGTTGTTTGAACCACTAATTGTTGTGTGATTTTATTATAAAAATATTCAGGGCCTTAAGGCACATAAAAAAATATAATATAGGAGCACATAATACCATACAAGTAAAAAAAGAGTAAATATTCGACATCTTCTGAGAGATTATTCAAATTTCGATTGCTCTCAGGAACATTGGAGGTTTGGGCAAAATTCTTAAATAACGAGAGGAGTATTTCCCCAATTTGCAATGAAACAAGGGAGACTACTGACTATTTCTTCTGGAGCTCCAGGCTTTTAAGCGTAACTTATGAGGGAATTTTATTTGGACTGCCGGAGAATTAACGAGCAACAACTGGTAGAGATCAATTTTAAAGACACAATAATGGGAAGGGAAATGCAAGGTCTACGCCATTGCTACAAAAACGTAATGATTAGTATATGCAAAATGGACTAAGAAGGACTTAACCCTTACAGATTTAATCCCTCTAATTCATTTACACATTTAAGTTATTAAAGATATGACCTAGTTCTTCAGTTAAATGAAGACTGTGACACTAACGTTATTTAACTTTTAGTTATTCTTCTATTTAATTTTATCCTGATTTTTAGTTTGATTTTTTTTTAATTGAATTTTTTTATCTTTACTGTTGTTTTTTTAAGCTGAAAATGTTATGTTTTATGTGATGTGCTAAGCTTTTGGTTTTGTAGAAAAGTTTCTATTTGTTCTGAATAAAGTTAAGCCATGTGGGCAAAAAAAAAAAATCACTGAGGTGAAGATAACGACTTTTGTAAAAAAAAAAAATATTTGAGTGTCCACAGTGCACAGGTGGATGATAAATGCTGGTGTTGCGTCTCTCATACATGTGGAAAGACCTCTTCTAACAAGAAGTCCACCTGGAGCGTCGTAGGTTGTAGCTTGAAACAAAATGATGGACGATTTCTCACCTAATTTTATGAGAAGACTTTCACAGTTGATCCAGTGATCTATAAGCGGATTGATAGGTTCATTTGCTTCAACAAGGCCAACTATGACCTCAGGAAGGTACACATACTTCTAACCAAAATTTTACATTTTTTCTACTTTTTCTTTATGTTTTGACTTCCATAATGTTAACATATTTAAATTTAAATATGAAAGAAATATACACATGCATATACAACTGAATGAATTAAATATGATTCAACAAGGCATTATTCATGAGATCACATTACTTATTTTAATATTAATCATGGATGTCTATTTTTCATCTCTTTGACGTCTACATTGGACAATATATATTTACATATTTATATAAAATGTGGTCGAGCAAATTGTGGACAAGTGTATATATTAGAAACATGTTGGTCTTGCTCAAAATATTTAACATTTATTTATATATGTTTTTTAACTTCAAATTATATCAGTTTAAAATTGATAAATAACCTATAAAACCTTCAAATTTGATCTAATTTTTTATGCTATTCATAACTTAAACATTGGAGGACTGTTGCATGAAGTAATTGTCATTATAATAGTATTTTAATATGGATAAAAAAAACATGTAGCTTAATATTGGTCCAATTTGTGTTCTATTTTGTCCAAGGCATCAGATCTTCTTATGTTCAAAAAGTTTAGGAAATCAAATTACGAATTAAGAAGCGTTTTTGCTGCCATTTTCATATTTTATTAAGGTAATTCTAGAAATGAACAATTAGAACAGATTAGGACCTTTATTTTGTATAAAGGTCACTCCAATCCGGAGATATTGAAGACTAATAAGAAAAATTGTGGTCTCAATCTAATTTCTATTTTACTTGTTTTTTATTTGTGGCATCCATTTAACTTTAAAATTTATAGGATCACAGTTGAATAGTAATTCCAATTAGCTAAAGTTTTATAGTTTTCTAATAGACTATTATAAAATATAGATATATATATACTTTTTATACATACAATTTTGCCATTTCTTTCAGCCCTTTAGCTTCATTCATCTTGAAATATGTGCAAAAAAACATATTTAAATAATAAAAAAAAAAGATATATATATATATAATATAGAAACATCTGTTTTCAATTTTGTACCAATGTAAATTGTATCCAATCATTTGAATTTATTTAATGAGGCTGTCTATCAAACATAAACAAATGGATGTAATACTCCATTATGAAGGTATATTATCATGCTTTTATTGAACAGTTTACATTGTATGTATATATTTTCTGTGGATCTTCAACAGAAAATCAAGCTTGAATAATTTTTCTCGAAATGGATTATGCTCTTTCATAGTTCATCGTAAATTTCTATTAACAAATCAATATCATTAATTTTTTAGAGACGGCAAAAAAAAAAAGGTAGTAAAAAATCATTGTCACAATAAAATAGATAAATAGATGTTATTTGAAAAGGCAAATAAGGACTTAATTTAATTGTGATAAATAAAATAAAGATTATTAACTATTGTTAATATTTCTGAGCATATCATCCCACCTTATAAATTTAAGATACAATCCCTATAGTTTTCCAAAGTATATCAATTATATATTGGGTGGTGTGTAAAAAATTGGATATTACTCATTATCTTGATTTCTGAATAAGATTATCATTATTTTAATTCACCACATTTATATTTAATACAAAATGATAGAAAATAAAAAAGTAACATAAATTTTATAAAAAAAACCCACTCCAACTTAAAAATTGCCATAAACTTAAAGCTAAGAAAATCATTTATAATAACATTACATTAGTCGACAGATTTTTGACTTTTTAATTGAGATGGTATGTTCTTGATTATGATTTTACTTCGAAAAACATAAAAATTACGTTATTAAACCTGAATTTTCTATTAATGTGGCCTACAGTTGGCAACATTTTGTTTCTTATCAATAAACCTTGATAGCAGTAAATCTTAAATACCTTATAGAATAATATTTTTTAAGTTATCTTTTTTTTGTTATGAAGTTGTATGTCTTCACTTTATAAAACTATGATTGTATCAAAGAAAAAAAAATTAGACTGCTAAAGAAATGGTTCATTTTTTGTCCATACATTTTCATGTTTATTGTGGTAAAAACAATCAGGAACATACCATTTGAATCCAAGGACACAAAATGAGCCTTTAATGACTAATATTTATTATGAATATACTTGGGATTAGTGAGCAATGGCTTCATTGCTCAGATTTTTTTTTTCATTGCTCATTTAGACATTCTTTTTATCAAAATTACCCATTTTTCTAAGATGGTTTGAAACAAATATATAAAATTTGAATTTGTATTCTAGTTATATAATACAACAGCTTTCGATAATTTTTTTCGAGGGAACATTCACTTGCAAAAATTTACATTCATTAGACTTTCTTTTTGTTGGTAAATTATGCGTGGTTATGATTACATGATGAGATATGTGAGGGAGCCAGATTATGACAACATCCAATTAGAGGAAGGGAAAATTTGGCCCAAATTTACTTTTGAATAATTCAACTTGAATTTTGTAACAAAGAAGATATACCTTTCTGCCAAATTACAAATTCTTGATCTGTCAATACAATAAAATATTTTAATAAGTGATGCAAATTGAAAAAAGCAACGCTATTACTTTAAATTATGTTTATCAAACTCTATTTGAATTTTTGCTCAATTTCGATATTTTAATTCCTCATTTTGTACGAAAAATAGCTCAAAAATCCCAAGTCTAGTTATCATGTACTTTTTATAAGTTATTTAATATTGTGGTTGTTATTGACTCATATACTATTTACTCTCAGGAACAAATGTTATTATTTGCAAATTCAAACAGCTTTGTGGCATTACTCATTATATAAATACATACGAGAAAAGGTACAACTAAAGAGTCACCATTGTTGGTTTAACGCATATATTTTGTAATAGTTAAAGCTTGTACGTCTCATATCTCCTAATTTAATTATAACCTTAATGAATTCAATTAATTACTATTTAATGATTCATTTTAATAAGTAAATTATTTCATTTTAGTCTATTAAATATGCTTGCACCTTATGTATTATTGATTTTATTTTTTATTACAATCAAATTAAGATTTAAACTTAAAGAAAATTAAAATCTATCTAAATTTAACATATAAATAAGGATACTATTGACAGTATACCTTTTCGGGCTTATTATGTACGTACGAAGGAGTTTCAATCCCCCCTCCCCCTCCACACTTCTTTTTTGCTCTCAGTCTCCTAAAATAGAGACGTTGTTACTATTGTTTCAACTACAGAGCAAAGTCAATTGTTATTCAGTGTGTGAATACGTTGTTGAGTTAGAGAGAATACCAGCACTGACTAAGGTAACGTACCCAGCAGGTGGGAAAAAAAATGAAGAAACAGGAAAGCAGCAACAACAGCTCTAAGCCCTTGCCCCTAAAAAAGAGATTTCAAAAAATATATCCACCTAAGAAACACGATTGAAATAACACAGACGATATAATATTTAAAAAAAATAGACAATCGGAACAACACATTCTCGTCAGTTCGGCTTTATTCGCGTTAATTTAAGCTCATTAAAACTCTTCATCTCATTTTTTGGTTGTAACTTGTACAATGAGACTATATGAGCTGCAAAAAATTACATAACAAATACCATAGGCTGTTTTTCAGTTTGAAAATATATATGTACATAAAGGGTGTTAAGATAAAATCAGCGTATTTTTCAAAAATCTTTAAATTGCCACTGAGGACACATTTTTCGAGGGATTGACTTAAAAAGGGACTTGAATTGTAGATATGAATGTTAAAAAATAGCTCATTTAATGTGTCTGCCTCTAGCACTAATCAAAGCCTAGATCCAAGCCCGGAAGGAGGAGCATGCGTTGACGCGATGTTGTTCATTATCTCCTTGAGGTTGATTTATTTTAGACTCAATGTAGCCCCCATACAAAATAATTCAATATATTAAGATCAAGACTACTGGGGCCATATTTCTTCACAATGAAGGCACAGCTGTGCTTACTCAGCCACTTAAGCGACCAGGCTGAGACATGACTGAGTCTTTTGTATTGAGATGCAAGTCACATTTGAGACTTCCTGATATAAAACCTCAAATATACAAATATTATCAAGATGGCTTAATGCCGTTCCTCACCTGTAAATTTAATCTTATAATTTAAAAAAAAAAAAAAAAACTATCAGACAGCTGTTTCATAATACAATCGCCGGCGCACGCAAGCGCCGATTTGATCTTAAGGCACTGTAAATATACATTTTAAAACTAGAATGTTAATTTGAATTGCCCCTAATTCCTAAAAAGTATTGATGTCTTGTCATGTTAGAAATTTAAAAAAAAACATACTGTTCATGAGGTATTGCAAAGGATAAGTGGATATGCAAATACAAAGGACTGCAGGAAAAGTGTAGAAATGAATATCTTACTAGGCGTCATGCTTTTTTTATTTTTCTGATTGATTTAAAATCATCAGTTGTGGATTGTATTCATTTGGGAAACTCAGTGCATGAAATTAAATTATTTCTCCAAATTAAAAAAAAAAATATATATAAATTGAATAGTGAAGAACTATTTAATCATAAGATGTTTGTATAGAAATCTAATGACTGAATTACTCCATAGAATGTATTCCTTTTATTTTATTAATAGCTAAACTATTATAATACATGTTACTATGAATAAACTTCCCTTTTCATTTATGAGAGACTGTTTGATGTTCAGGAATTATCATTAGGGCACTGTCTATCCAATCAAAACCTGACAGGATCTCAAATAGTAAGCAATAAGAGGTGGAATTTCTTTTCAAAAGTTCAAATGACTCTGTGCCATCATTTTCTTGTGACTGATCTAGGATGCTTCACATTTCATAATGTTTCCAGTCATAATGTTGGACGCTCGATTTTTTAGTCCGTTTAGCTTTTTGTCTTTCGATGCTATGTTGGAGCAACGTTTGAAATCTGTAAAACAAAAAGCCTCTCAATTCGGCGTTGTAACTGTTAATATGAACTTGATAATATTATCTCATCCCTTCAATATATATCATCATTTTCTATAGATTATCACATGTCGGATTAGTCATGTTGATGACAAAATTTATTGACACATGATAAGTTTATACAAAAGTAGGTAATTCATTCAAGTATATGTACATATAAATTTAGTATGTTTCATCAATTTTAAATTATAAGTTTGTTTGTATCTTTTATAAATTGTATATGATATGTTTTGATTATATCAAACAGGATGTGAATGAAACTTTTTATTGCTAACATATAATTTTCCTTAACAAAAAATATATTGGGCAAAACAAATGAAAAGGACAAATAACTTTTTTACTTCCTGATCGCACACAGTTTAATATTTCACGAAAACATTTAGGTCAATTATGGGTTTTATATTCGAATTTATAGGATTAGTTAAAAATTTCAACAATTTTAAGTCAAGTTTCAATTTACGATATTTAATTTAGCACAATTCTAATATAATATCTCATTTTTTTTAGTAATACAAGATTTAAGTGTAATTTGAAGTGCCTTCATACGATTCATCAGAATACTTTATTCACTAACTTAGAAGGTAATTAGTCGCATATTACAAAAGTAATCTAAATTTAATCTAAAAAAAAAAGTCATTCTAGCTTACTTTAATGTTGATGTGCCAAATATGTAATTATAGATCATAATAACAACAATAACTGATCATGATTTGTAATACATTTATTCAGAGTAAGCACAAGTGTTTCTTAGTTTATACACAAAAAGCTTAAGTTGCCTACTTACATATAACGCCTGTGTCGAGACTTTTTTTTCATTGATTCTGTGACATTCTATCTAAATGATCGTATTTCTTTGTCTTATTACTCTTTTATCCCCACTCATCAATGCTTGTTTCCCTGGATCGGGCTCTGGTGGAGGAGGCGGAGTAACCGGTATTCGGTGCTCTGGAAAACCTGAGAAATGGGGGTTATTGATTGGTAACAGCTATACGGACTCTGGAGTTGATACAAAAGTTAAAAGTTTTTTGGAAGCAAGTGAGCCAGGCTACTGCTGGAGAGTATCGAAATATGTGAAAGGTGGACAAACCTTGGCTGGACATGCCAATGATCCTACTTTAACAAATAAACTTAAAAACTCCGGATATGACTTTGTTGTTATTCAAGTAAGATGTGCAACTCGTTTAAACTTTTTCAATTCATATTTATACAACCCTATAGGCCCAATCCCAAGAGCCATCTTTTAGTCAGGCTTATGTTGAGACTCATGTCTTTCCTGCTGCTAAGAGACTAGTACAAAATATCAGAGCGGGCAGTCCTAAAGCTGACATTGTATTTTTTGATACCTGGGGACGCCGAAATGGGTTTGACCCCATGCAAAAACTTCTTACAGATCGATATGTTGAAATGGCTAAAATGAATAAACCAGCAAAAGTTGCACCCGTTGGAGAAGCTTTTCGGCTTCTTATGGAACGGGATCGAACCATGTTTATGGGTCTATACACTAGTGACAATTCTCACCCTTCAAAGAGTGGAGCATATACTGCTGCCTCCGTAATTTCTCAAACTATCACAGGAAAATCAAATGAAGGATCGAGTTTCAGAGATGGTTTTGGGGAAAGTGCCAACATTTATAATAAAGCAGGAAATGATGCAGTCACTAGTCGTAATTGGATATTTAACTAAAATATAATTTAAAAATATATATATTATGAATTTACATTTATTTTAAAATATTAAAACAGTATTTAGCATTACCACAACTCGATTTTCATTGCGTATCTCAAACTTTTCCACACAAAAAAAATAAAATGAATAAAAAGACAAAAAGAAAGGTTACAACTTAGGAGGAGATACTTTTTCAGTAAAGTTTAATCATAATTATACTAATTGTAGGATATTAAAAACTAACAACAAATATAGTGGTGTGGGCAGAAGTATCCGGGCATTTTTCTAATTGTTTTTTTTGTCTAGTCTGTTCATATTGTTAGGCTCTAACATAATTTGAAAGTGATCTATATATATATATAACAATTTTTGTTCAAATACCTAATTTGTTCAGTTTCTCTATGAAGCAGCAACAGGACAAAAGAAATGTTATTGCAAAATTGTTTGAGGCTAGCAAATATGCTAAAGCAATCATAAAATACACAAAATATGACACTTGCAAACGACTGAAGGAAGAAAAAGGGCTTTACCATTCTTCATGTGGTTCACACAAAGCAAAAAAGTAAACTAGTCATTTCCTGGCTGGGCTCAAGAGGTCTAACAAGCAAATCCCAGCATCTCAATGACAACTTATGTTCAGAGGAATTCTATATCATACCCTCCAGATACAAGTTCCATATGGATTGAAGTATCAGTGCCTTATCATGTTAACAAAACTGGCGTCCATTACATAGACAACTAGTTCCACGTCGCTATGAAAGGTGACGATTGGCTTCTAACATACCTGACCTTAATCTGTGCGACTTTTAGCTGTGGTCAGAGCTAAGAAGTAAAATAAACTAACGTCCCCATAGCTCCTCTAAGGTCTCTGTCAAAAGGAACAAGTCCCACTTCAACAAAAAAATATATAATAAAGGCCTGCTCAGCGTTTATATCCTGTTTACAGTTGGTGATCTATGCCATGGATGATAATATTGAAGGATACAACAGCTAATTGTTCAATTTAATTTTCATACGTCTTAAAATGCCATCTATTATTATTTAAACTCACCTTAAAATATTGTCAGGATACTTCTGCCCACCCCTGTAGTTCAAGTTGAGAAGCCCGGGAATAGTTGCAAATGTAATTTATCTCAAATACCACTAAAGTTTCATCCAAAAAATTTATATTTAATTACTGTATTACTTAGTACAAAATCAATAATTTTTACCAACTTTTCTTAAAGATAAATACTGGATTTTGAAGGGCAAAAGTAATTTTTTGTAGGAAAAATATTTTTTTCATATTGCGGTTATTTTTCCATTTTTTTCTGTAACTTATATCATTTAAATTAATTATTATCTTTCTATTGATTGATATAATTTTATCAAAATTCAATAGTCACTCATTGATGATAAATTAAGTACACTATAACACTAATTATAAAGGAGTTAATGCAACAAGTGTAACTTGTTGATTGACAAAAATTGATTTTTTGTTAACAAGTACTTTGCATTAACAAGTTTATTTTATTTATGCAAAAAAACAAGGCAAGTGGCTAAATTGTAAATCTTGTTTGTGGTTCTTATACTGTAACAGCCAAATATTTCCAATTCAATGGATTAGTTAATCAACAAAGTTTCCTTTGTGTTTTTTCACATATTATAATATATATTACAATAATCATACTTTAATTAATTCGTATTAGCTAATTGATATAATGAACATTGAAAGACAATGTGCAGAGTTTATATTGATAAAAAAACTTTATTTAATTATTATTTTCTAATTTTAGTTTCAAATTATAAATATTAACTTATTGATCAACATTAATTGGAGTTTAGTTTTTGATAAATATAAAACGGACAAAAATTATGTAAGTAATTGATATTGCTAACTCAGGGCGTTACCATTATTGGTTCTTGCTGCGGTCTTTCTTGTAAAACTAAGAGAATAAAACCCTCAAAATAAATTATTACCTACCATAAAATTATTATCCTAATAATTTTTGAGAATTGTTCACAGCCTAACAAGAGCTAATTTGAGTTCGACAAAATTATATTTAGGAACACTAATAAAGTAAAAATTCTACAGTTGACAGCACAACACAGTTGACACTATTCTATTATTGAGATGACGTCATGAAGTACAAATGTTGTTCAATTTGAAACATATGTAAATATCTATGAAAATAATATTACTAATCTTTATCGATTTCATGATCAATATATTCCTTTTGTTTAATGATGGTAATAAAAACATTGTTTATCAATATTTCAAAAAAAAAAAATATATATATATCTCCCAGTGATTCTAATCCATAGGCTTACGAGTAGAATTGTAACAAATATGCCCTGCTGGAATGTAAAAATTTAAAAAAAGCCGAAATGAACATGGCCCACACAATTTGAAAAATCTTTTTGAGGAGAGTAGCTTAGCTTTCATGACTATTAATTAGATTACTTGGCAATAACCATGAGAGAAAGGACACAAAAACAAATCTCACTCCGTATCTATTAAGGAAATCCTCAATTCTACTCTGAGACAAATAAGTTTTTCTTTTCGTATTTTATAAAAAATTACCTTACGAGTAATTATAGATTTGTAGAAAATATAAGTTAAGACAAGAGCTGCTCTTTTTGCAGTTGTAACCTGAACCGATTCTATTTTTATTTTCCATGGCTGTTATAGTTGCTCTTTGAAACATTGAGGAGGGTACATCAAAGTGTCAATTGTGTGCTCTTATGAATGACGGAGAGTAACACTGATGATTTGGTGGTGAGAGGTATAATTATAAATAATAAAATAAGAAAGTCTCTGTCCATTATAAAGACAAATGACACACTTTCTAAATACGACAAGGGGTTTGTGTTAATTTCCTTCATCTCATAGTTGCTCACAACTATGAGATGAAATACAATAAATGATAAAATAATGAATGACACATGTTAGATTAGTTTCAGATTATGTGGAAGTTTTCGAATTGGATGTTTTAAGCATCTTTTCTCTTTTTATTAGTTTGGTTCAGTTAAAAAAGATAGCAACTAAGAATGAAAATTGGTTCATTCATCGCAAATCTTATATCTCAAATTTATGATAATTTTAAATGCAATTCTCAAATCTTGAAAAATGCCATTTAGAGGTTTAAAAAAAAACAATAAATATATTAGATATAGTAATATAATTCCTTTCTTTTTTAAGTTTTAATATTTTTCTCCATTAATAAATCATAACAGTGCTTACATGAAGGTCAAATTCGACAATTTCCATTAGTTTATCCACATTTTTGACAATTGGCCTTTCAGAGTCTGCTGCAGATCAGAATGAAAGAAATCAAAATTGCAAGTATTTGGCTGTTACAGTATCAGGACCACAAACAAGATTAACAATTTAGCCGCCTGGCTTGTTTTTTTTGCAATGTTTGAAGAAAAACAAAAGAAAGTGACGTATTTTCTCTTTACTAAGACAATCACAAAACTGTCTATAATTTTTTTTTTTGGTACGAAATCTTATCGTCATCTATTAACATCATCTAGTGTAAGCTGATCTTTCTAATACAACGCAAGATTTGTATTCCCGAAGCTATTTATTGGAAAAATAATGTATTTTTTGAAATACATTTAATATAATTTTGTAATAGATTTTTTTTTTTTTAAATTTACGTCAAAAAACTCATTTGAAACGCAAATAAAATCTCTCAAAAAAGGTAATAATATTCCAAAATTTTCGAACGAAACCAGACTTGATGCAGGAAAACTAATTACATATTCGTGAATAGTGCGTCAATTACTATTAGAATTAAGTATGGAATTAAAATATATTTTGTTGATTTATGTATCTGGCATATTAAAAAGTAAAAATATAATTTGCATGATGTTTCTTTTTTTTCGGGAAGTGACCCCAGATTTTTAGTTACACCTCTGCATATATGTAGGTATTATTGTTAAGTAGATACATAAAAAATTTATTTACAAATCATATTTGTCTTTAAAATCTTTTAAGATTGGTTAAAGATCAAAAAATATTATATAAAATAGTAACTTTATGTAATAAGAAAGCTTTCAGGCGATTCTATCTTATTTTTGTTTCCAGTTAATAAAAAAACACTTCAGTTATAAGTAATCTTATATAATTTCCATATTTCCGCTATTCTCTATTATGATTCATTCTTTACATTTATCGTAAACGAAGATAATATCGAAACTAGGACTTATCCATTCATCTTTATTAATAAAACAAAGCTTACTTATAATGATGTTTGAATGCTTGGACTTCCTATAGTAATTTTTGTGTTTTTTTTAGGACTGCATCGATAATTTGTTTAAGAAACAAACTGGTGATGTGAAAATTGTACAAATCCACTTGTGCTTATATTTAAAAAAAAGTAAATGTTGGTAATCTGCAACATATTAGTTCTCTTTTTATTTATTTATCCTTATTTTGAATATTCAAGCTTATTAGCAAGTAAGGAACACTATACTTTATTTGGTGACATTTTTCATTAGATATGTTGTTTGTCATTGGGTTTTTTTTGTCCTTATAAAAAAAAAAGTAAAAAATATCGAAGTCTTTTTGTAATTTTATATTAATAGTAAACAGTTTTGAATTAGGAAAATTAAGATTCATAATTAAAAAAGAAGGTTTATCCCATTTATGAGACAACATATGTAAGACATTGTGAAATTACTTGATAAAGATTCAAAAATAGAGAAGCCAAATATCTATTTAATATTTGTCGTAGCGTATTAAAATAGAAAGATTAAAGAAATCAATATCGGATTAAAATTAAGGCATTTATAAAAATAAATCTATTTCAACATTTTGCAAACATAGTGTGCTTAAATAATTTTTACGGGCCAGCTAAATTAAATTTCCACAACTACTAAAAAAATATATATAGAGTAAACTTCTAATAAATCTATAATACCAAAAAAAAAAAATATGTTTACTATAGTATTTCATGAATTTTAATTAATTAAAATTCCTTAAAATAATGAAGTACAGTTATAGAAACTAGAAACTAAATTAGGAAAAATAAATTAATAGTAGTACAAATGTGCATTAAAAGGCAAAGTTAATAGAGTCGAGTTATAATATTGTTACGGTGGATTTTAATCTATATATTTAAATGATATTAATTGTACATTATTTTCGGCGTCATTCTTATTTAAAGAAGTTCAAAAGCAAAACAACATCATTAGCAAAGCACTTTGACTTTTAGAAGTTATACATTTAGTCAATCCATCCTTTTTTGAACAAGAACATTTTTTAGGATTTCAAATAGTATCTCAAGAAGAAAAAGTTGTTAAAAATACCATGTAATGCTGAAATAAAATTACAACTACGACATATATATGTAGCCTAGCGCATTAATAAGAGAAGCTTTGGAACGGCCTTCCTGTGAAACACCCTTCCACTCTGGGTCAGAGAAGAATGAAGAGACTGGACCTAGAAAGAGACATAAGAAGAGTATACCCATTGATAATTTTGAAAACCCCTTCAGCGATTATCTATAGAAGTGGCTTAGGTACAGGCTGGCAACACCCTCACTTTTTGCCTTTGCCAGTATATAGAGATTGAGTGGGGAGGACAGAAAATGTTCATTCTGTAAGAAGGAGATGTAGACATCATCTCGTATTTTTTTACTTTTTGCCAAATGGTTTACCTATTTTAAAAGTGGTGACACACATAGTATGACGCTACTAAGGAGTGAGACTCACACAGCTGGATTGGCTGGTCGTCACGTCTCCTCCATATTTGGAGTATTTAAAAAAAGATAACATTGTTTCTAAGGTCCATGATGTACTCTACGCAGCGAAATATACGAATGGAATTATTCTACTCAGAATCCGAAGCTGCGTGTCAACCGTAATTCATGCCATGGACTCTTTCTCAGGTGAAATCACAGCTCTAATTTTTTTTGTCGCGCTATTGACAAGTGGTGTCCATCCAGGGAGCGTTCATGGACATCTTGCGCTCTCTTGACTACATGCAGATGAATAAAAAAGACCGCCTCCTCCAAGCCATGTCTTATTTTTAAAATTGATTAGTCATTGTTTTCAGTAGTGACAGATACTATACTTATAGTGTTAGGATTCCGATCGTGACTGTTAAGTTTAAGGCGATGGGATGGAAGTGCTGTGCCCCCGGAGGCCTTCAAGGTTATAACGACACCCCCAAGAATAATAGAATCATATACCATAGTGTTCCTGGTTTCAATGTGCCTCCTAATCAGCGGAATCTAAATGAGGGAGGGCTGTTCCAAGACTGAAAGTGAATCTCAAAGTAAATTCAAAATATATACAATTACTAAGAATTCATGACTGTTTAGCCTCCTTTATACAAAATGGGATTCTATTAACCATTCCGCAGAACAATGTCAGGGCAGTGGTCGTCAACTTAATTGGTAACTGGAACTGAGGTAGGGCTAAGGTACGTGTGAAAGTTTGGAAATTTAAGAATATTGTTATATTATTATTTCTGAAGAGGTCTCTAATCGATTAAATGTAACTGATCCTCTTACTATCTATGTTTTATGGTGTTGGTTGAGTTGGTCAAGTCAGTCATCTTTAAAGTTTAAGGTAGGGCTCTCATAGGCACAAGCTCAAAAACAGGTTATAGCTTTGGGTAAAAGGCTAAGTTACTTTAAAATGGAAATATAAAAATAATTTAAGGATTGATATATGTACTTTATTGAATTGCTTAACTTTTCAGAAGACTAAAAAAGGATGCTGTGCTTTCAGTGTGGCCAAACCTTCCACTCTACCTCTCTTCCTCTCCGCCTCTTGCTAGACCTACCCGAGCATCCACAAGTGGCCTTCGACTCCACTTCCAGAACAAGGCTTAAGAAGCCTTGGAGCACAAAATATTTGGGGAAGAAGAGGCTCTTACCGATAACGACTTCTATGATAAGTAGTAACTTGAAACATTAATTTCGGGATTTATACTAATTCAATCCCCCCAAATTGGCCCTTGTTAAGGTGGAAGCGACAGACGGTAGGGGCCTTGATATTCTTGAATTTTCCAAGAATCAAAAAGACACATAATGAAAAAAGTAATTATGTAATAAATTAAGAGCCAAAATTTGTATTGAATATAACATTTTCTATCGACAATTAACCTACATAAAATTAAATGATTTAATCCTCTAATACTTACAGGGAAGGGCGTAGACAAAGTACTGAGACCTGCATCTTAATAGTCATTAAAATGATCAGGATGATGTTGTACATAAAAAACATTATTTTATAATATTTTTTAAATGAATTTGGCCACCATCAGCTGACGTTTAAGGCCTTCATGATGTTCAAAGTGGTTCTTCCAGTGCAGATTTAATTACCTATGATGGTTGTTCTTACTCCCATTGCGACATATACATAATTTTTCTTTGCAACACTCACATCAATCAAAGAAATATAACCTAATCTATTCAAAAATAATCTGAGCTTTAAGATTTTATCAACGACACCGATTCAAAACTGTATTTTTAAAGATCTCATTAATCCATTATTTTTCTATTTTTTTCCTCTAATCAATGTTAAGAGCATTAAATGGTTTACTTAGAATTAGCTCTTGTTGAGGGCTGTGAACACTTATTAACAATTCCATAAATGTGGAGATTTGTCTAACTTAACGGTTGAATACGGATACAGAAGTTGTGAAAAGGATGGGTATTGATTTACGGGTGATTTCTTTTTTTAAATTAGGTGTTTATTTATATTGCTCATAATGTAAGTACAGAATTAAAGCAATATAAAATGTTAGGAAGAATTGCGTTACTAAAAACATAAGTAAACATTATAGCTTAAAATTAAAATAATATAAAATTGGTAAAAAAATCCTCAATTTAAAACTTTGGTCTCTTCATAAAATGCTTATAGCATCAGACAATCCTCTTCAACGTCCAATAGTATCTGAAGGAATCAGAAATACGATACCGAATCCTCTCAAAGGCGTAGACCAAGGAGCTACCATCCAATTTTGAGGATTTTTTAGATAAAAAACAGAATATCTGGTGGAGGCATATATAATTATTGATCTCAAATATTGCCTGTAAATATTTTCACACTTAGTTAGCTTTGATCAGATGAGAGCCATGGCATTTAACAAAGCAAAATGCGTGGCTTGACTTTCATGTATAAATAAAATTTTAATTTCCCCCATAATATCGTGGTTTATAATTTCTATGTTCTATAATAAGAACTCTTTAAGTATCCCCACAAAAGGACAATCAACGAAAGAATGCTGAATACTATTAAAGAGCTTCCTGCAGTCTTTACAAGGCTTTTTTTTAAAGAGGCAATTTGTGGATAACTGGAATTGTAAAAGTAAATTTATTTCCTTTCACTACTCCACGAAGGGATTCTCTAATTTTTATGAGGCAAGTGCCTTGTAGTTTTAACGTTCATAATTATTTTTTTTGCACACTTCAGATGCTTCCTCACTATATGATGGTGGACGCTTATTTTCAGGTGTCAGGAGCTGAGATGTTGATATTTTCTTCCAGATCTCATCAGCGGAAAAAAGATCTTTCCTTTGTTAATATTGAGTCCGAGTTTTGATGGAGTGCATGCTTCGTAAGAATATTGCTGTAATCTCTCAACTTTGGGAATTTTCAAGATTTTTGAAAATAGTACTCTTCGATGAATTCTGCCTAATTATATCCACCGATGTTGTCGAATCATAAATAGATTAAGGATACCATACAATCCTTTGAACAGCAGCCAATGAGGGAGAAAGTGAGCTCAAGTAGTCATTGGAGATGTCTAAACTGAGCCTTAATCACGGATATATCCTCGAGTTAGAGATTACAGATCTCGATTCAAGTTCAATTCTAGTCCATAGGTCAATAACAACATTGATACAAATTTTAGGCAAAACTCTACTCAAAAGTACAAAATCTTCACATAAGATCTTTCCTCAATCTTTTGGGAGGCGGATTATATGATTTATGGACAAAAATCAAAAGTCATATTCCTTCCTTTTAGATTGACTTGACAGCAGAAGTAGGGAGAGCTGAGGCCTTATATAACACCATGGGAAACATTTAATCCAAGTTTGAAGGTTCAAGTGCCTCCATTATGAATTTATTTTATACACAATACAATGTACTTCAATTGCTATTTGATTTCCCATATTTTGAATATTCTATGTATTAATACATGCTCTATTTCTTTAACGTAATATCCTAACCCTCTTGTATAAAATACAAGATTTGATTATCCCATTGGTAAGATACATGTTGTCTTTTCATTTATTTCCAGAGCAGATCTTGCTTTAAACTTACCAAAAAATTATGAGTGATTCCGCTACAAATTTCCACATGAACTACTCATTATTAGTCCCTATTTCAGAGTCCATACTGGTTTCCTGGACCTTACTTGCTTCCAATAGTTGTTTCACAAGCACTTTCCCTCTGTGAGTTTCCGTACGAATATCTCTGGAGAATTTGGGTTCATCTGAGCTGAGATATGCAAAGGAAAGATGGAGTGAGGGGACTGCATCACTTTTTAATTTCTTCCTGGCCTTTAAGTCAAGAAGCTCAGTCTGGAGACTCAATTCCTAAGTATATGTATTTAGACCCCTTTTTCGAATTTAATGAAATATTCAGTTATTTTTAATCGAAGTTAAGTGAATTTAATTAATTATTTTGCTTAAAAGTCTGTGTTTGTTCTTCCTTTTTGATTTTTCTTTTTTCTATGTGAGAACTGAGGAAAACAACGGTAGCTGCACTATTATAAAACTAATGTGTACTATTTTAATTACACAATTTGCGTAAACTTAAGAATATTTATAAAAATATTCATAAAAATAAAACCATAAAAATAACAAATTATATCTTCTTATAACCCTAACTCGTGTCGTTAAGATCGTTTTTATAGAACAATATATTTTTTATCGATGTCTTAGAAGCGTTTTTATTGATATTTAAGCTTGTAAATGAATTTAATAGTTAAAAAATTATAGAAAACTTAAACGACGTAATTATTTTAATCGTTCAAGTATTTATCATGAAGAAAAAAATATTATATTTTTGGGGTTACTTTTTAACCCAGTTCACTAAGCCCACTATAAAAATAAAATTTACTAACATTATCAATTGTAAAAGCCTTACAATATATAACTTCCTATATGATAAAATGGTGATTATTAGTAAATTTTGATACTAAGTTAATGACACTCCCAGTACCAGTACCAATTTAGCAGAATGAAGTGTTAACACTCTATACTAAAATACGTTCAATGAATCCCTTTGAATTTGTTCTCTCACTCAAATAATTAATATTTTTTATATACAATTGTTAGTTGTTTTTTCGACATATCTTTTTTAATAAAGTATTTAAGTTTTAGCTTTCCTGTTGATTTAGAATACTATAATGTTACTTCTTCATTTTTTCATATTAAGGGTTTATATTTCTTGGTTTTTTAATGCAATGGTTTTGTATTAGGTTCCATGTTTAAAAGATATTTGTTAATTTAAAAAATATAATTTAGTGTTTTTATAATAGATTCATATGAAATTTTTCTTTTGAATAATGTCTTTTTAAAATGTGTTCGGTGGTAAAGTAAAGAATAATTCAAAATATTTCATATTTTTATGACAATTTTAATCTTTTTCTATATTGTTTAATTTATTTTTTCGACTCAAGTTAACTTATTACAAAGATTAGGGATTTAAGAACCCTTAAAATTTGTTTAAGTTTTGCCTAAGCATATCAATTGAAAAATAATTATCACATAGTTCTCAAATAAGTTTACTAGCGACTAACAGTTCACATTATATTAAGTACACTATGCAAATACTTAATACCAGTTGTTTAAAAAGTGTTTTAAACGAAGATGATCACATTGATCTTCTTTGTAGAAATTTACGTATATATTCGAGGGTAGTCTCAAAATTTTGCAACATAAAAAAGATAAAATACTTTAAATTTTTTAACACAGTCTCCCTGGAACTCTAACCACTTCTCCCAGGTATGATCCCATCTTTGTAGCCTGACCAAATAGTGCACTGTGTTCTTCTCTGCAAAAATAATTGTTCGCGTGAATCTTTGTGTTTTTGGCTCAATTGCTAAAAGTTGGATTTACTTGGACCAGTCAAATTTTAACACAATAAATATTTATATGTAGGACTCTTCCAATTAACTTGTTTGACTTTGGTCACAAATATTTGCAATTTAAAGAGGAAGAAAAAGAAAAATTGTAGAAAATAAAAAGAAAGATAAAATCTTAAAATTAAGATAAAATCTTAAAATTAATTTAGATTGGACAATGCACTTTTAATAATTATAGCATACACTAATCAATCTATTCAAATGATTAGACTAATATAAAAATATGACAAAAATTATAGTCCGTTATTTTTTGCCCCAAATACTTATCTGATACATAATTATATTTCATATTTAATTAATATTTAGAAATTTACTTACGTAATTGCTCACAAATATGTTCACTCGAAATCAACTATCGTCTAAAGTGTATTCTAGTTTAACATAACGTTTTTATAATAGAACCACCTATCCCTTCCGTATAAAGTAAAACAAATTATTAAAAAAAAAGTAAGAACCTAACCCCCTCAGGCATTACTTTCCATTTTAGTATTTTTTGAAAAAAGGTAATCTCATTGAGTTCAAGGTTACCTTTTTTATATTTTACAAAAATGTATTCAAACTTCAATTTGTGACATACTAGCCTGAGAAAAATTCAATTTTCATGAGTTTCTAGCACATAGTGAAAGAATTGAGATTCCTGGAACAAATGTCTTGTAAGAAATATGAAATCACTAATTACTTGATAAAAGCTTAATTACTAAGTTATGAACGAGCTGATTTTTTTTTTGGAATTGTGTATTGGAGATGAAGAAATGTGCAGATTAAACCATAAAGCACACATCACTATACCCTATCTATATGTCTATCCATGGGATATAAAACTTGTTGTTGTCTAATACTTTATGTCAATCAGATTCACGATGTTGTAAAACTTATAC
The DNA here is from genome assembly GCF_016086655.4 of Lepeophtheirus salmonis. Taxonomy (NCBI): domain Eukaryota; kingdom Metazoa; phylum Arthropoda; class Copepoda; order Siphonostomatoida; family Caligidae; genus Lepeophtheirus; species Lepeophtheirus salmonis. The sequence continues at coordinate 20,195,216 of NC_052134.2, forward strand.
AATGTATTTCTTATAAATATATTCTTCTATACAGCTATTTCCTGAAATTATTGGCGGAAATGAGAATGATTTGCATAATCATAAAAATGTCTAATATATATGTACTGATACCACGTACTTTTTCCATTATTATTCTTAAAATTGGAATAAGTCTCAAAAAGAAAATTTACTATACATTTTTATTTGTATTAAGTATAGTTTATGGGAAAAAAGCTTCAAGTTACAATATTTCTTTTCTCAAACACTTTTATACGTCCTCAAAGTGCTTTTTTCATAATTAAAATAAGAACTAGAAAAAGGCTTAAAATGAGAACAACTTTTTTCAAAAATGCAAAAAGTATGGTGTTAAGAACTATGTAACACATTCTTATTCGGGTCATTTATGTAAATTAGATATTCATTTTTGATTGCAAAAACCAGATTCCACATCTATCTGATGTGTACGGTGTCTTCCTCTTGCCAACCAGTCGTACGATTTCAGTTAAAAGATGTGACTTTATTTCTAATTCTTGGGCAAATGATTGGTTTAAGACTTAAAATTACAATATATTAACTATTATGAAATTGTTGACATCACTGTGCAAAATTATATTGGATAAGGCTTAAAGAGTATGAAAACTCATTTGAAGTGTCATAAATCGATGAATGGCATTCCCATATCAAACCAAAATGAAGAAAAGGATGTGCAATTAATGAAAAAGATACGTGATAATTCAAAAACAGAAGCATTATTTAATTTAAAGTTATTAAAAAAAATCTTTATTAATATAATTTTGATAGTCAAAATCATTTAATTATATTATTTAGTTAAAAATCTTTAAATTATAAAAATAAAGTTAAACACTCTTTTAAAGGTGCACCTGTATTTGAAAATTACAGATCTATATAAACCTTTACTTCACAAGAAATAGGGGAAGTTTTAACTGCTTAGTGTACACTGTCTTATGATGTCACAAACTACAGGAGATCCACTAATGAAGCCGCCGAAGTTGAAAAACTCCTGGAATTGGCTGTATTAAATAATAATAGACAACCATAAATAAATGAGCTACAAGTTTCATAAAAAACTAAAGGATAATTTACCCGAAATGGTGGCAAATCAATCCTATAAGTCAGTGGCTGAAAAATGACTCCAGGAATGGAATCCTTTCACAATCAAAAACCGTAAGCCATCCGAAGCGGACGAAGTCAATAATGAAAGAGGGTGGCTTATGATCCCACTCTATGTATCTAAAATAGGAGACGGTCATAGAATTACTCTAAATGACCTATAGTAATACAGCTATGCTGTGGACAAAGGTTCTAGGATTGGATCCAGGAGATTTTGTCTCGATGTAATTAAGAAATCGACATTGTCCACTATTCACTTCGACACGAAGAATAAAAATGGAAGTAATTCTTTCTAAAATTAATTTACCTTGTAATATTAGTTTATTTGATAAAAATGACAGGACATATGAGGTCAGAGTAGAATCAAGAGAAATAATTTGAGCAATGGATACCCCGTTCCCTTCTTATATTAGAGTATCCGAAGTCAAAGGATCTATTTTTCCGGATATGGTGAAGCACTGTGTGGGTCTATTTGCTGAAGTAAGTCGAATCGCATGAAAGACTAACACAGAAGGCGGAATATAAATTTGTGGCATCAAACTCTGATATTGTAAAAGATTGGCCAGAATAAATAAATTAAAGAATCCCATCCCAAACTCCACACTTAGCTTTAAAGGTTACAGGATACCGAAAAAACATTCTGTGTTAGTTACCAACTGACCAAGCTATTAGACCCTTAGATTTTTGTGCGAACTGCAATGGCTTTGGTCACTTTGCAAAATAAAAGAAAGTTACTATCTGAATATAGAAGATGGTTGGTACGAAGGATAAATAGAAAAGATAAAATGGGGAGAAAATCCCACTTACTGTAAATTAACAAGATTCGAATATTTTGGAAATAATCATCAGACGAAAGAATAAATGATGTTTTTATCCCCAAGGACAACAAAATCCAAGATGAACAAAAAACACTGAAATATCTGGAAAAGGAAAAAGAAGAACCAGCTAGCTCAGAAATGCCTAAAAAATCAAGCAAGGAGACCTTATATGAAGCAAAGGATAGTTTAGAAGCAGGAAACAGAGGGAAGAGTCGAAACGTTTGGCTAATCAGCCGACAAACGAAGATGAAGGAACAATATATGAAACTCACAGTGAACAAGGTGAAAATGAGAAGGATCCTCGAATAGATCCTACACTCAACTCAAAAAAACAAAAGAGAAGAGATGGACAATCTTCGAGCGAAGGGACTACCCCCATCAAAAAATGAAAGTAAAAAAGCACGATAATCTAAATAATACCGAAATGGATGTATCGAAAAAAGCTAGAGGCCTACGAATATTGCAGGCAAATATTAATGGACTATCATCCAACAAAAAAAAGAATAGTTTACTGAAGTATTTGATCACAATCGATCTCCCTGAGGTAGTCTGTTTAAATAATACAAGGCTGCGAACTGTATGTGAGTGGTCCTTTATTAAAGGCTATTATGAAAATAACTCTTACAATGCAGTTTTAATTAGAGCAAGTTACCCAGCAAGAGGTGTTACTATACTTGTTAGAAGATATATCTCGGCAAGGCTGGTTGATGAAGATAAAAATGTAAATTATTTAGTCATTCAGGTGCACTTTTGGTAATGTATTTTAAGGTATTAGCCCTCTATATACCATTTGGGACAAAGAATTCTTTAAAACTTTGCTAACCGAGTTAAGATGCAATCCAAAAGCATAAAAAGTTGTAATAGCTGGAGATTTGAATGTGGCAGAAAAACACTCGTAGGATTGTACGTCCGAATACGGTTTCTCAAACAGAAATGAATTTATAGAAAGGAGCAGAATATACCATGTCTATATATTTCCGCATGACGTCATAAAGTATCAAAATTTAATGGAAAAAAGGCTTGATCTTCTAAAAAAAAAGTTATAGCAATTTCTTTCTATAAAGGCCAACTTGTCCCTTATTGGACATTTTTTTAAATATTTTTAAGTGAAAAAGTATTGAAAATGATCAAAATTCCGATTTTCATCGGTACAAAATTTGTATGGGTTAGCAAAAGAAAAAGTCGAGATTTCCACTTCCAATTATTGCAAGCTCAAAAAACCGTCACTAAGCCCAGATCTTATCCTACTGTCATGCACGAGATCTGGTTCGGTTTCAAGATCATCCCTATTTGCCTAACAATACGGTTATTTCTGCATGCCCCCTTAATATATTAGTTAATGTTTAATTATATTGATTATAAAGTAGAAAAATAATGGTATAATATGCCTGAAGTATGTTGTTTCAAAATAAGGCTGTCCTAATTTGGATGGAAAATTATAAATGTATTGGGCAAGCAAAATTAATTCAATATATTTGCGGTTTTCCACAAAATATTGTCTATACAAGCATCTATTTTATCATATATTGATATGGTAAAATGGATGCTTCTAGTGGCAAAGACAGATAGTGGAGCTGTTATATGTTAAGTTATGTATTAATTTTGATACTAATCATTCTTTGTTATCACTTCTGATCTCACAAATAATATCTATTTCTCAATGTAATAATGTACTGATGGCTGAGAAGTTGATGATGAGGTAAGAGCTATCAATGATAAACACAAGGAACCTATCAGTATTGGAGAGACAGACTTACTTTTTATGACCTGGCCTGGTCAAATACCTCGTGTATCAGCTTTAGTTGGATATACGTTGGCTTAACCTGCAGAAAATATATTTTGAAAGACCAAAAGCGATAAAAACTTTCAGCAACAGTCTTCCCTCGTTGAACAAAGGGAGGATGGAAATCTCATCAAAAAGTTTGTGCATGAGATACAAGACGAGGAGAAGAAACAAAATAAGATCCAGTGTGTTTAATATAGGACACAGAATATGAAAGATATGATGGAACGACATAACTCAATGGACAACGCGCTAAAGAGAAATTGAACTCAATGTCCATGTCCGTATGCTCACGCACCGGTTGTTCTTATATAAGGACGTATATTTAATGAATATACATAGACTTGAAAATTCTTAGCAGTGGCGTCAAAGGACCAGAGGGCTGTAGCCAATATCTATGAATTTTTAAAATTTATTTTCTAAATATTTATTATTTGAAACTATTTTCCAAAAATTAAATTTTTTTGGGAACAGCTGAGGATTTTTGAATTATTTTTCCCAAAATATTTTTTTTTTTTGAATAGCTAGATTTTTGAATTTTTTTTCAACTACATTTATTTATTTTTTTTTTCAAAAAAATTCGAAAAATCAAGCTCCTTTCAAAATATAATTCTGCATAATGCCCAGATTAGGTCAGATGGAGTATAATGTTTACTTTTATACGTAATAAAAACAATTTTTCCTGACCGAATAAATGGAACATTAAAAAAAAAAAAAAAAAAAAAAATCCCTCAATAACTTTCTGTAATAATTTATGAAATATGTATATCTACCTCGGAATGATTAAATACATGCATGTACATTTTATTAAATATTTGATTTATGATTCAGTCCCCAAGGTCTGACCCAGTAATTATAGAAGAACGGTGTTCTCATATCTTTTTGCTCTTCTCTCCTTATCTTTGAAAAATCAACCCAACTTTTGAAATCTAATCAAATCAATGTCAATTTCATTTATTAAAATATGATATCAGTCTTATTTTATTTAAAAAAGTGAAAAATTAAAGGGAAATGCTTCGAGGTTTTTTTCTACGTTTTATATTATACTCAAAATGCTTTCTTTTAACGTAAACTCTGACTTGCTTAAAAACGCTAGATGGATCTAAATCAAATGAGCCGAATTACATTAAAATCAAGAAACTAGATACTTCGTAAAAAAATATAAGTGCAAAGAATGTAACATTGAAAAAATTTGCAGTTTTTGTCATCGGCCCAGAAAAGGAATATTCAAAACCTAGGATATCTTAATACTACCATCAATGTTGGAGATAAATTTGAAATTGACGTCAACTTGTTCCAGAACAATAAAAATATTAAATTATTAAAATCACTCCCCATTCCAGACATAGTAGGTCTATTTGACACAATACTAAAAGTGTATCACACAATCGATTTTTTGATGCCAGTTTCACACACATCTTTCTCAGCTAATATCCAATGTATTAACGTACACAGTACATGGTACTTCCACAATTTTATTATACTTAACATAGATTGTATTTATTCTAACTAAATTTGAAATAATTATTATACTATTTATGATGGTTTATTGATTAATTTATAGTATTGATATTGGCTTGCAATAAATGAGGATAAAAAATCAAAACCTACCTTTAATATGGAAATACTTACTACTTAATTAATCTACATAGTTGGAGTAATTAGGAATTAGTTAAAAGAAAAATTTTGCTATAATAATATATAAAATAACTCTTTATCAAATCCTTGGTCATACTCTCCGTTTTTTTATGAGTATACTAACATGTAGCTATCATTACTTTTATGTCTTCTTCTCAAGAATGAAATAATAATGAAAAGAGTTTTAGAAGAAAAAAATGTTATGATTTGATGAGCCAAGGAATATTTTAGTATCTATAGTGATTACTAACTGTGATTTACCTACACAAGTTCTTTACTAAACCTAATTAATTTCCACGTTCAGTATCTTTTACACCTACCTCAATCATCTTTTTTCTTTTTTTTTTCAAAGAAGCTCGTTGTTAAATTAAGTTCTTTTCTTACAATCAAGCAAATAAACATATAGAAAAACTTTGCTAATTTTTTTCCATTCCCTTTGAAAATCAAATATTTGGAAATAATGGGAATTAAGGCTGCGTCGATGGAGACGTTTGGGGTCTTTAATGTACCTTCAAGAAATTTTCCGATTGTGCCACTGAGAAAATTTTCTGTAATGCAAACTAGATAAATTTCCTAAACAGTCCTATGCCTTAGGTAGGGGAGAGGATTTTTGTGTGCAAATTAGGAATATTTTTTTATAAAAGGCAGTGGTTTCTCTGAAAATTTTGAATATTTGATAAGATAATTTTTGTACCAAAATTATGAATAGAAGTCCATATCCTTATATATAAAAATTAATGCAATGTTTTATTAATAAAATTATGTCAAAGCAAGGAAAACTTGAAGATATTTACATTTTCTCTTAAAATACACGCTGCAAAAGCCTTGAGAAGTATTGCTCCAGCAAAATAAGTGTTACATTAATTATTGTTTGTTTCTAATAACTAACTTGTTTAGAAATGAAAAATTGCATTCATTTATCAAAAATTGGTATAAACTCTTACAGTAAATATGAAGGAAAAAATGAAAATGTTATATTATGAAAAAAAAATGGACATATCTTTTATAGTTCAAATTTTATTCCAATAATGATAATGTGTATTATTATAGCCTTTCATACTCGAAAAATTAATTTTCTGAAAGTGGTTTCGTTATTAGCCAAAAGAAAAAACACTGCAGTGTTATTAAAGTAAGTGTTTACAAATATATCCTACTTTGGGTAAATAGGAAACTATTTCAGCCTTATTATTGCTTTTAAATCATTGAATTATAAATAATTTCAGGAGTATGAAAAAAAATAAAATCATAACTGCTACTATTAATATTGATTATAGCTATTTGGAAAAAGCCATTTGTTGTTATATTTCTTTTTTCAACAGTATATATAAGTTGTTTTGAATCCAAAAACTATTATTATATCATTTCGGGGGAAAAAAAACAACCAAATGTGTCTGATATTTCCATTTACATAATTTTTTTATGGAATTTGGAGTCAATTATCTTATTGACTCCTATTTTTGAACAATTTTAGTTATTACATTTAATAGCTGAAATCTGAACACCATAAAATAATGAGTTTTTATTATGCAGAATAAAAAAAAAGTTATTGGTTCGAAATCTTTTCATTCTAACGTCACCTCGCATAAACCAATTCTTTTATCGCAAGATACATATTACTTAGGGCATAATTGGAAAAATAATATATGTTTTTACAATGTGTACAGTAACAAAGATTAAAATACCAAGCAATTATGAAAGTAATATTTTTTAAAGATGCGAATTACTAAATTTTAGAATATATCCAAGGGTTAACCTGATACTTATCTTTTAAAAATATTCTTTAAATAATTATGTCTATCTTTTTGTTCTACTCGTAACCTCAACTGCTAAATATTTTATTTATTATTATTACTATTACACACTCTCAGTATTAGAAACGTTAAAAAAGTCCATACTACATAGAAATAAAACAATCACAAACATATGGGAGGGATGAAAAACGAAATACAAACTTGTATTCTACTGTATGGGAACTTAACTTTTCTTTTTTATTGTGACGCCCCAAGTTTAAACTACACACTTTGCTTGTTTAAAATATAATCCATGGACAAATAGACTGACAAACTTTGTATAAACAAATAATAGATTGAGTAAATCAAACTTTGATTTATTATTATTACATTTTATTTTTATTACACACTCTCAGTATTAGAAACGTTAAAAAGTCCACACGACCTATAAAGAACAACATCCTACTTAAAATACATAATCAAAAATAGAATCTGACAAATAAGTTGATGGTATGATTAAACCAATGTAACATTAGTTGAATAGTTACCTAATTAAAAACTAAAAAAACAATCACAAGACGAATGTTAAAAACTGTATTAATTTAGAGCAATTTTGGCTAAATTTCTGTGGAGTATAATTTCTTCAAGATTTGACCTTAAAGACAATTTTTGCAATAGATTTGAATACAATTATGAGAGTCACACCCTTAAAGCCATAGATAGTGAGTGAGTCTTTCACACTTTATTTTCCTTATTACTTCAAGTTGGTTGCAGTTACGAAAAACATGGGCAAGCGTTTTATTTTTGTTTCACTCTTTGCACGGAATTACTTTATCAATATCATATACAATACACTCTAAAAGCAACCCGGTATCTAAGGTAAATTAAGAGTAAATATGACCTCATACATTTTTTTCTGGTACATTCTACGGAATGTTATTTCATAGGGATGCAGACACCGGATACAGGTTTTTTTCCCCTCCTTAATGGCCTTGTTATATTTGTAATATTTGGGGCTACTCTTAGTAAAGTGGTTTTTCTGTTGGCTTGAAGACTCTTAGGGGGAATTGTGTAGCATAATCATGATTGAAAGAATAACTTTATCCTTGTTTATAGCATCATTTATGATGGTAAGATCCAGCTCCTTCCTAATCTTATTGGGAAGACCTTTTTTAACCTCTGGGTTTAAACCCCTACTAATCTCCCATATATCTTGAAAATATTGTTGGATGAATTCTGTGGAGATTATGTCGGCATACTGGTGATGCTCCCTTCACATGGTTCTATGTAACCAAAAGGATGATTAATTATTCATCCATATTTGAAAAGGACTAACGTATCAGGCATAAATGAATATCTAAAGCTTCAAGACAAAGAAGCGAAACAAAGACTATGTGATGAACATTTGCATAAGGTAGTGGTTGTTGGACACTTTATTCGTCCGTGGAATATTACTCCATAAACAACTACATACTCTCGACTAGAAGCACCCTTCAAACAAAATGAACTATGGTCTATGTAAATTCTACGAAGGGAAGAAAAAGTTGTATACGGCACATGTCAAAATGACAAGAAATGACGAAGTGTCGTTATCTGTGGTATCATAAAGAGCAACATCTTTCATTGGAAAAAGACATATCTACTACTATGTATCTCCTTAAGCTAACAGGCGTGCTTTCCTACTTTGTTTCATAGTTTTTGTATCCACGAGCGTGTATGCTCATGAATGAAGCGCAGTAATGCTAAAGATTTATCAAAAGAGTTATAAATGTAGTCTTTTTTAGAATGACAGATATATAGGATCCAGATTGACTAAGATTTCCATAGGTCTAGTTGGTGTAGATTTCATCACACTACAAAAACAGTTTGCATACTAATTTGTTTATTCTTCTCAACCTCTCCATCTGATATTCCTTTGTAATTATATGTGATTCTCATATTCTTTCTCCCCAAGTCAAAATCGATTCGAAATAGGCCTTAAGTATCGATTTAGCATGTAGTGATCTTCAACCCCACTGAGACCCAATCATTTTACGAGAAGAGAATAAAGCCCTTTTTCTCTTTTTGATAATTTCATCCAAATACACTTTCCAATTCAATCTTCTGTAGATGATTAAACAAAGATAATTGTATTGGCTTACCAATTTTATAATTCTTCTGTTCATATGCAATATTGATGTATTCACTTTGCATAACATTCCTTTCGTTTCATTGTTACTAAACTTAAGATCAACCTTATCCATAGACCTGCTCATTTAATTCACCCATTTTGTATAATAATGTTTCCTGCCTGCTCCTGGAGAGTGTTTGAAGTACTCCCAGACCTTTCAATCCATGGAAATATCGTAAAAAGTCTTCTTTGATGCCAAGTCTGTTGCAAGATGTCCTTCTAGGACAATCCTGCACGTAACAACGCTGCAATCTAAATCCTATTCTTGTGCGGTGTGCTCATGGTGGCGATTCGTATGATTGTTATTAGCAATCGACAGCTAATCATGTCTTCTACAATATTGCTAATTACAACATTGTAACAAATGACTCTTAACCTCACCAAATTTGTATAATGGAAATGACTAAATAACAACAGTTGGCCCGGTATATATATTTATATGAAATGTGATCAATTCATAAAGAGTATTTTTATTACCTTTTGACACAATGTGCTAATTAATTGTTGTATTGACTTTTATTTAGGGATTTAATTATGAACTGCAATGTCTATTTTTATAAGATTTTATATATGTAACTTCTCCAAACAAATAAAGTCTTTATGTTAAAAAAAGAATCTGATCTTCAAATAATATTAAGTCAATTTTTGGTGGAGCATCGGGGCATAGGGACAAAGTAGAACTATGAAATAATAGTTCCATTTTGCCTCTTGTCTATTGCCCTATTTCCCTTTTTGAATTTTTGTTGGATAAACTCTGCCCTTTTGCCCGATTGCACCCCTTTTAAACGTCACTCGCCTAGTTAGACTGGGATGCTGTCGATCTCTGCCCTATTCATTCACGAAACCTTTGCATCCTTTTTTGTGGGATAATATCAAGTCTCCAGCGGTGCTCCACTTCAGCTTACCATGTTATTCGTTAGGGAAATATCAACTGTTCTATGCTCCTAGACTCGTGATTCCTACGTGGATAAAAAAAACTCTCTGGTTTCATCAGATTATGGATAGTGATTTAATTAATTATTCTACCTAATGACTTTATATTTGTATTTATGAGAAGCATTTGTTTGCAAATAGGAATTCAGTTATTCGTCTCTTTGCATCAGTTTTCCTGTTTCTTCAGAAAGAGTTTTGTCAGGCTCTTATCCTCGTTTAGATGATAATGTCCAAGAAGTTCAACTCTCGGAATCCGTCTCTTTACCGACCAAGGACTAAATTACGGATAAAATGGAAGAGCTAATATCTTTTGGATCAATATCTTCTAAGAGAATGGAATATATTTCATTCTTGAATTACTCTTAGATAAGTAGTGACGAATAATCAACTTAAATAGTGTTCTTTGTATGCCAGTAATTTCGAAGAGGTTTAAAGAAAGTTACTAAACATTTCTTCCTACGATAGTCGAGATAATTTTATTGAGGAATAATTACTTTATAGCTAAATACAGGCAACGACAACTGACACCAACATCTATCAAGAACTTCTCTTCATACAATTTATAAAAATATAGATACTATGTTTATCAGATACCTCGGAATTCTTGTGCAATGGAAGCGACTATCGATGTTTTAATAATTAATTTTAAATTTCTAAGCAATTTAGAATTTCTTACTCTTGACTCATACTTATAATCAATTTTACGATTATATTTTTTTTCATAGAATGGGAATATTTAATACATACATGGTGATATCCAGACGGTCCTTTCAAATTTATTTTTGTATATTGAAATTCAATTAAATGTATCTATTTAACCTATATTGTTTATCATTAAGTTAGAATTAAAATGATTTATTTTAGAACCCATGGGCTGTGATTAATTATAAATTAGTTTAGTTAAGTTTATTCGATCACTTGTCTTGGTATTATAATATTAGAAAAGATTGATCTCGTCGTTATTTTTGATTTCGACACTATCCAATCAATTTTATAATTTAGGAAATGAAGTCCATCAGGAAAGTGATAATGAGGATTCCAACCGTTCTTCAAATATTTGATTCGAAATTGATATGACTATTTTTGAACCTAAGATTGAGTGACAATGTAGATCTAAATTATAACTATCATTTTCAAATATATATATATATATATATTTATTAGGTATAATTGACTTTTACTGGGGTTATTTATTTTATCATCTAAAAATTACAACAAGTATAGCTATAAATTATGTTATGATTTAAATATCTAGGAAATTATAAAATAGTTCAATTTTTGTTACTTGTACATAATAAATTATTTCTTCTAATCAAGATTTTTTATACATAGATATATGTAGTTCCAAAATAAGTCTATTGATTTCTTTCGATATTGTAACATCTGAAACATCAGAATAAAATCTTAAGTTGCTCCAAGGTATCTTTAAATCCTCTTAAACGTAATGAGAAACCAGAAAATTCAAGTTAATATGTTCTGAGATCAAATTTAATTTGATTATTTGCATTTAGTTTTGTTCATTTTTGAAAGTCTTGATGATTTTTTTAAATATTGTACAACTCAAACCAAAGGTGAATGCTTTGACACGATTCTCTATTTTTTTAGACTTGTGACATGACTTGATCACACAATAAAAACTCAAATCTTGACTTGAACTCAAAAGTTAAGACTCACAACTCGACTTGGACTCGAAAGTTATTTCAATTATTTCACTGGATATAACTTCAGGTACTTTTGAAAAGTATATTTTATTTTCTCTAGACTTGAACTGGAGTCGATGAAAATATTCATTCACTTGGATTGGTGAGTAAAGACTTGAGAATCGATTCGGACTTTCAGTATAAGGACTTTTGTCCACCATTGCCTGACATAGATCTTTATTTAATTTTCTATCCACTCGTTGAAATTTTCTCAACAGATCTTTATACTTAATTTTCTATCCACTCATTGAAATTTTCTCAACAGATCTTTATACTTAATTTTCTATGCAGTTTTTGATTTTGTAAGTCAATCAGATGATAAGGCAGAGTAAAAATTAGCCAATCTAGTGATAAGGCAAAGAGACAATCCTTTCCCTATTGCACCTCTGCCCTATTGCCTTAAAGAACTTGACATCTTCCTAAAATACTCCACGAAAAACGATACGGGCAATAGGGAAGGTCCATAGGCAATGAGACATAGGTCTACATTGCCCGATGCTCCACCAAAAATTGACCTATTAACAACATAAGTTTTGGGTTTTAATAACTTATAATTTATTTTTCTTTAATTAATTTAAAAAAAAAATTAAATGCACTAAACCTCCATTAAAAATTGTGAAACATTGGAATAAATCCTCAACTAAGCATTAGCAAGATTAATAAAGAATTGCATATAGTCATATTGAATGTTTCAAGAGCATAAGGAATAAGAAACACTTTTTATCAATACGAAGGTTACAGAAAATATTTAATATGAAACAAATTGTAATTTGTAAAAATAATTTGTATAAATTACAACTTGCAAAAATGCCTAATTCGTATGTAATATCAATATTTTATGTTAAACAAAACTCGTATTTCCCATTTTTTAAAGTTTTTTCTATAAATGAATCATATTAAAGTTGATGCATAAAATATAAAAAGTTTGAAACACTTTTCCAAGAAATTAAATTTTTTTTTCACCACTGATGTTGCTCAAGTTCAATTTTTGAACATTTCCAATCTTTTTTTAGTTTTTTAAAGCTAGAACAAATTAATATTTACCTTATATATAATTTATCCGCCATATCGACCAAGTATATGTCTTTTGTTTTTTAGAAGTGCATACTTTTTAAGGAATGCCCAGTTTGAATAGGAGGCACCTTTTGCATCCTATACCATTCCCAATATTTCCACTATGGCCTTAATTGAATAGCTGGAAATTTAAACATCCTTACTTGGGCTTTATTTACCAAAAAGAAGAACAAAAATTTTTATAGTCCATCCCCCATGGAGATAGTTGACATACCATTGAAGAGAAGAGCTCTAATGGGATTAAAGTATTCTTTTGGAAGAGGTCTTATAACTGCTTTCAAAGTCATATGTGTAAGACATAATTTGTAAGCTATATTTGCACCAAAAGTTTCCTTTTTTCGTACAATTTCAACAGTAGACTTTACATTTTTTGAAATTTCTGAAATTTTCCTGCCCCTTAGGAAGCCTTATTGTTCTTTGCCAAGTTTGGAGTTAAAAATAGGTTCTATTTTACTGGCAAGAACACCCGAAATAATGTGGTAATTTTCATTGAGCACCTTGATTGGTCTCAAATTGTTGATATCGGTGTCAACACCTATTCAGCGATCAGAACTATCTGAACTTTTGTTATGGATTACGGAAGCTTCCCACAAATTTCCATAGACTTCCATAGTTCAACTAAATAGGGAACAACCTCATCTACGCATTGGGTGAAAATCTTCCCACCAATGCCATCTGGACCAGAAGATTTTCCATCCTTAAAATGTTTTTTTATGTATTTTGATATAACATTTTTCCTGAAGATTAAATGTTTTCCTAGGTTAGAACTAGGAAAATGATCTTTTTTCACCCTCAACAAGCTTTTGGAAGTGCATATGAAAGAGTTTCAAAATTCCTGTGGGGTATTGATAGTTTAATGATACGGATCTCTTCCTTTTCCTTCTAATAAATTTTACTACTCTTAATTTAGCAGTAGAGGTCAACAAATTAGCCAATTTCATTAGATTGAAAGTAGAGTTCAAACGACGAGTCAAATTTGACTTCAGTTCTTTAATAAAAAAAAATTATCCATCACTACCCATGGGGCCTTAAAAGTTTCTTTGAATGATATTGTTGGATATCAATTTTAATTATTTTATGATATGATCCAGGATAAAGGAGATTAATTGTTTTTGAACGGATAGAAGAAGAAGAATGTGCTAAATCGATTTATGAGGAATTCTTCCCACTTCTCCGAGACACAGTACCCTTTGGATTAAAAATTCTAAAGATATTACATAAGTCAAGTTTCATGATAAGTTTGTTCAGTATTTGAAGATTAGGGTAGCGAAAATTTGATTGATATAGATCAAAATTAAGATCACAAATTAACAAAAGAGGATAAAAGTCATTTTTGTAGAAGTTAATGATTGCCTGAAAGAAGGCAAACCATTTATTCATCGGTCCATATGTACTGATTATATAGAAACCACTAGACCTATTGGATAATTCACTTACGCACTTAGGGTTATTGATAGTCTTTGAGACAAAAGAAAGTATTCTCCGATGTGTCCCATCTACTGAAAAAAAAAGATTTTTTTATTTTAAGAAGAACAAATTCTATATTATTAAAACCTAAAACTCATGTTGTTAATGTTATTTTCATATAATAATTTATTATTTCTCGATGTCATATATTTATACAATTATTTACAATCCTAGTTTATATTTACAAATGCATAAAGGATGAAACAGTTAAAAAAAATTGAACGAAATTTAAATGAAGTAAGTATTGTAATCTTTCATGTTTTCCAAGTAATTAAATACTTCTTATTTTTTTGTACCTTGTTCACTAACCACAACATAAATTCTCATCAAATATATATATTATATTTTTCCCGAAGTGATCATTTGGGAAAGTTTCCGTTAGGCTAAATTTCTTTCGACAATGTTATCCGTACACAAAAAAAGGGGAAGTATATATATTTTTCTATACTTAATGTGTCTTTTTTGATAACTGTTTATTAATTTACAAATAATATATCTTCTAAGTATAAAATATAACGATAAAATAGGATTCATTTTAATCAGTGTGAACTTGCAACTTTTGTTTAAAAAAATTGGAATTCTATGAACGAAAGAACAAAAACTATTAGAACATGTAATAGACCTGTTCTATAAGTATTTTTTTTTTTTTTTTTTTTGTTAATAACTAGTAGCTCATAGAATAGAAAAAATAAATAAAATAAAATTTGAGGCCTTACTCACTCCCCTCCACCAAAGTCACAGCCCAGATTCAGTTATTCTTATGCCGTTCGAGTGTTATAAAGTATGAACAAATTATTGTAATTTGCTTATTTTCTACAATTGCCCCTTATGGCGGCTTACAGTTTCTCTAATAAAACATTCCTCTTTTTCTAAAGAGTCTTCAAATTGTCAAAGATACCAAATTATTTATTGTTTTTTTTTAAATATTCGGGAACATTTTATAATTTACAACTTTACTTATAGTATCCTTTGTAACAACTACTACAGCAAATAAAGTTTTATTTGGTTAAAATATACTTGAAAATGTTTGAGTTGCAAAGCACCGTAGATAAGTATTCGTTATAAGATTATATGGGAAGCAGACGGAGGTTTAAACACACACATTTAAATAAGTATGTAAATGAAAAATATTTCAAACAAAAGAATAAGAAATGAATCATTAGGAATCACATCAAGTTATAAGTGATGCCAATGTATATATACATTTAATAGGTATATTAATGGTATGGCCTTCCTTTATACAAAATAGTTAATGATCTTTTAATGTCTTTATACGAAAGAAAATATTTCCAATATTATTTGATTAACATAGAATATTAAAACACAAGCACAATACATACTCTGCTTACAACCTGAACAGTGTTAATTTATTTCCAAGCTGTAATTGTTATTTTTTAATTCTTGTGAAAGGACCATTTAAGTACGTATTCCCATAATTGACGAAGAGTAACGCTGAATATAATTTGTTGGGGAGGTATTTGAGCAAGTCATTGTTACTTATGTATATTTCTACCTGTTATGTTGCTCGACATGACAGATAAGATGGTCATCTTCGGAACATTTTTCAAATTGTTAGAGCTACCATAATATTTTTTGGCTTATTTTTTTTTAGCATACCGGATATTATTTTCAACGTTAATCATAAACAACATAATTATATAACTTAAATTATAGATGCATTGGTGTATGATTTGTATAAGCCATACTTAAGTTAATTCTAATGTCAAAACATTAATTTTTTCTTACGAAAACTTCGATTTCACGCTTTTAAACCAGAAAAAGTCAATTTACGAAGATAGCTGAAGGGTGGTATAAAACATTGTACTATGTTAATAAAGTACCTTTTTTCATTCTTCTCAAGTTCAACAAATGTATACCAATTCGTACTTTTGCCTTTTAGAGGTCAGCTATATCAAATGTAAAAAAGAGACTAGTTATCCTTAATAAATAAGAATCAAATACAACAAGTAAGCAGAGTTGTAGAAAATAAAAATAAATATTTTTAGAAAGGCCATAAAATATGGGACATTTTCAAATGTTTTGAAATTCATTTTACAGACAAACATTCCATCATTTATTAGAGAAAGTTTTATTTTTTAAATATGGACCTCCAAGTTTTTTTGTTAGATCTTGTATCTTTTAAACTTTCTTATTTCTCGTGAGGGTCTATAACAAAATTGAAACCGGATCTAAATATTTTTTACGATTTCAATGTTCCATAATGACGTCACACAGTCACAGTTAATACATATTTATTGCATTAACACGCTTTATTTAAAATATATACTTTGCATATATTGAAATGTCAAATATATTTGAAAAAAGAGAAAAATTTGCAGATAAATGGAGTCTATAATGGAGGATTATAATTATTTTGACACGTTCGCTACTATTATATGAGAAAATGGCACAGAAAAAAAGAGGGAAAATAACAAATTGGGACAAACATCAATGTTATTTCTTCTTAATTTTTAAACACCTTCGGTGTTTTTTTTCGTACCTCCAAAACCAAAAAAGTAATAGAGAACAATGTCGTTGAATAAATAACCCTCGATATCTGGTTCCTTTTTCCAAATATTGCTAAAATTATCTACTAAAATGTTTTGGAAATTAAAAATACAATATTGTAATGCTGAAGTATTAGATAGGTACATAATTTTTTGTACAAAATGCATAGTTTTGTGGTATTTATTCTTGAAAATTGAAAATTAACGTTAGATAAAAAAAGAAAGAAAAATTGAAAAATATTAACTAAAGGACAAATATTTCAGTTAAACATCAATAAATATGTAAATTTATTTGTATATGAATCTCCAAACCAATTATATTATAAAGCTATATATACAGATAATAAATAGTAGTATTTATGTACAACTTAATCAATAATGATACAATTAGGATGATTTTTTTAACTTCCCTGTTGTTTTTTTCGAGCTGATAGCCTATAGAGTGAATTTTCTTTTCCTAAGTTGTTTCCTTATTATTTAATTTCCTTTTTTCATTATTCTCTCCTTCACTATCAATAACAGTCTATACACAAATCTGAAAAGATTGGCAGGTATTGACGATGAAGACCGTATAAATGGCGTATCATACTCTCAAGATTGGCAACTTAGTACAAATACGCGTTTGGGTGAGAGGTGCAATAGGACAGCAGAAGATAGAAAGCTCGGAGGTTTGACTTCAGGGATAGAGGAGGGTCATATGGAGACAGGTTTGAAGACAGCTATATAGTTGGAGTAGAAGTTTTGGGTACCTTCTATGTATATATGAGTGAGACTACCTTAAGATTTACAATTTCTTCTGAATGTATACAAATAAATGCTGGAATTTCACAGGATTTATTATTTACTGAAATGATCATCTTTATATTTTCCAGGATTTAAATTTTAAAAAATGCCTGGTAAATGAGAAACCATAGCACAAAAACTATTATGTTTTATTTATAAAAAATAAAATCTTTTTAATTATATTTTTTATAAAACTATAAATACTCTTAATGTTATATTTTTTAGCAACCTTTCTATTTTTAACCTCATGGTTTATTCTCTCAAACAGATATACATGTATAATTAAAATTGATGATTATAGTATATGAATATACCTATGAAGTAGATTGATCTTTCCTTTTTTCTTTCTTTCTATGATTGATATATATACTAATATTCATAATCAATCACACAGCAAGTAATGTGTTATTGTAAAAAAAATATAATCAATCCTAATTTGTCATGTTTATATTTGGAGAGTAAAAAAGAAGGTATTTTAAGGCTATTATATGACAAAGTCACAAAATACATTTAATAAAATCAGTTACGATAGAAATTTATTAATTAATTTTATTGATTTAATAATAAATTTTTTTTTTTAAATAACTTGAGTTAATACACCCTTTTTTCCTGCTGAAAATGATGATTGTGAATGGAGAAATGGTCTTGATTGCAGAGAGTATCAATTTAAAAAAAGAACACTGGTAAGTTGTATGATAATTATTGAAATTATTCTAATTGATAGGATACATATTTAATATTGCTTAGGTAAACACAAGTGTCAAATGCATAGGGGGACCATGTGATAATTATGGAATGAAGATACAGTTAAATAAATATATTTCAATAGACTTGAAAAGCGCTCATCATGAGATATCCCAAAATTGGTTACAACAATTTAGTCAAGTTTTTCTTAAAATGGATAATTCCTAAATTCCAAACGTTTCGATGTTGATCCAAGCTCCTCCCTCAAGTACTGACGAGGAATGGGAACATTGTAAAATAACCTTTCAAAGCTTTTTAAAGCGTATACATATGTGATGAAAATACAGATAGATAAATAAAACTTGAAGTCCTGAATTACTTTATAATCATTTTCTTATATATCAAAAATAGCAACGTACAAAGAAACTATTTAAGTAAAAAAGAATAATGAATATTTTCCAACCCACTTTTTAGCCACACGAATACAAAAACCTGACTAACAACTTAAGAACTTTCTACTAGCCGTCGAATTCCTATACACAAATTGCAAATTTAAGATTATTAGTGCTAAAGAAGCTAAAAATGATTTCATAAAAGATGCCGTTATAAATTGACTTTTTTCCTCACACATAGGACAAAGGATCTTGGAAAATGAAACACTTAGCTCACAAAAAGTGTACGAGTAGGCAATGACTTTAGAAGCGGCAGAGATTCATGCTTTTTCATATTCTCAAACACCCATTTCTTCTTGGTTAGTGCTGTTACTACGGATTCTGAAAAAGAAAATACTGTAGAAAACTCGGAGATTGCAGAAATAGATTATACTATAGCATCAACATCTTTGGAGAGTTGTTATTTCTGTAAATACACCACACATTAAGTTGAAGACTGTACAGCAAGAAACACAGTATGTAAAAGCTGTAATAAAAGAGAACATTATTCAATTGCTTGCAAATTGTCAAAGAAAGAGAAAACTTGTTCAAATTTCATTTGCAATTATAAGCGTTACAACTAATCGAATTCAGTTTCTTTCATCTTCTTCCTCTGAGGAAGGAAATCTGAAAAAAAATTATATCAGTGACATTGAATGAACTAGTGATCAATTCACTCGTTGACATGGGAAGTACTGGGAGCTTCATCTCACTAGAACTTACTAGGAGATATAATTCGAGAGTAGTTCAGTCTTAATTAAAAGTATCAATTGAATCTTCTTCTTCCCATACTTTCGTTGGGAATGCCTTAGAGATACCTTGGAATTTTAGTTTTAATTCCAAAACTCTACTGTGAATATATTCTTGGACATAAAATACTCCAAGAGCATTCTAAAATTGAAACCCCATTCCGAGGACCCAGAAAACTGTTGAAGAAATGTTATCTTTCAACTATGAAAGTCCCATTTCCAACTCTCCTAGGAAAATTACCTCTTGATTGTCGATCAAAAACTTTCAAACCACGACGATTCTCAGAACCTGACTTTAAATGTTAAAAGTGCTGAAAGAGAAATCTGAATCATTTGACGGACGTTTAAAAGTCTTGATGTTTTTTTTAAACTTTGTCTTTGTGAATAGGGTTTATTTTTGTTTCCCTTGTATTTTATATATGAAGGAAAGAATTGTCGGAGAAAAGTAAGTCACTATGTAGGACTCAGGTCCTTGTTACTACAAATGATCGTCATAAAAAAACTACTTGTGATAGAATAATCTAACTATTAATAATTATACTTTATTAGATGAATAACCACTCCACAAAACCCTACATACGCTCAAAGTATATTCCTAGTTATTCAAGAACTTTTTTGTAACTATCATAAGGATTCACTATGGAAAGAGTGTTATTTTTCTTTAAAAAATTCATTAGCGTTTCACACCTAAACTCATCCCTACACCATATTTTCCTGACCCCATAGAAATTCATTATCTTCCACATCTCCGAGAAACACATAACCCCCTGAGTCTACCCTGAATTATATCATATGAAATATTTTCCTTCTTTCGAGTTTAAGAATGATTGTTGTATTTGATATAGTGAGTCACTTATTTTGTTTTGATACGGCGTTACTTTTAATAGATGCATTATTGTTAGGATTACATATACATTCCACGTTTTGATTCTGTCCCACATATTCAAGTTGAGTCTAAGGAAATAAGAACTCCAGAAATCCCATTGACAATGCTCCATGTTATTTTTTTATTAATATGTAGGCATCTTTGGTGCAGAAGAGCATTATAATAATTTAAATATGGCGCCTGTATTAAATAGGAAATACAAAATGCATTACTACAAATTTAAAAGAAAACAATGGTGTAATAAAATTCATATAACATACCAGTATATATGCATAAAAAAAATTGTCTTTGGGAATTCTATCTTTTATTTTTTGTCAAGAAATTATCAAGTCAAAATTAGCGAAGAAAATTTATAAAACTGTTTTGCACTAATTTTGTAAAAAAAATAAATCATTTATTGGCATTGTAAATAGGAGCATAAAAACCTAAGAATATTTATTTCGTACTTACAAAAACAAGATAGTTAAAAAATTATTAATGTCAAAAAATTACCCTGAACTGGTTCATTGTTTCAAATTTGAAAAAAATTATAATAAAATGTTTGAGAAATTAAAAATACTATAATTTAATATTTGAGTCTAAATTTTTGTTAACAAAATGCATCAATTTATGTCAATTCTTTTTAAAAATTGAAAATTATAATAGAACGCTAATATATTATATATTTACAAGAGTAGGTTTTTTAGGCACTGCTCGGACATTATGAACTTAAAATTAATTCTGAAAACTTCTGCTTTATACAAGAGAAAAAAGAAGAATTATTCTCGCTGTATTTTTATATCTTTTCATAGTTTTTTTAAAGGAGATTATAAGATAGGTTTGCCCAGCGTTACTGGGACATCAAGAATTTAAAATTAATTCTCAACTCTTTTGCTTCACATAAAGGAATAAAAAACTATTCTTGCTGCATGTTGCTATGTATCTTTGCACACTTTTTTAAAGGAGATTTAAAGGTTAAGAGAAGAAAATATATTCAAGCTTAACTATCGTTGTTAGTTCATCTTTTGTATTTTTGTCAAAAATTATTTTTCTTATTTTTTTTTTTTTTTTTTTCATCTCTAAACTTTATAATATCTTCTTTAAAAAAACATGCAACAAGAGTCATTCTTAAAATTTTACAGTCATTATTTTTCTGTTTCTAAGAAATAGTCGTTTGTTCGTAACACAATAGTTTTTATAAAAATACTTTTTTAAGGTCACTGCTGCCTTGAAGGCCAAAAATGGTTACCAGAACCATCTCTTCAGCCTTAAAAACATACAAGACATTTTCTTATAAAAATCAATTAATTGGTGTCGGTGTGATTGAAGGATGAACACACACAAACAGACATTTTCATTTAATATAATGATATGGTATGTATTGAAATTTTATGTTTAAAAAAATAGTTTTATAAAATTCAAATAACATACCAACATATATGCCTGAAAAAAATTGTCTAGATGATATGTCTATCTATATTTTTGTTGAAAAATTGCCAAATCAAAATTCTCAAAGAAAATTCCAAAAAACTGTTTTGTACTAATTTTGTACTTGAAAAAATATGGAGAATAATGTTGCCAAAAAACATTAATCTCGATAACTGGTTCATTTTTGCAAAGATTGCAAAACTTACGTAATAAATTATTCTCGAAATAAAAAATATAGTATTTCTATGTCAAGTAAAATATAAGTACATAATTTTATCTCCAAAATGCATCGTTTTTTTGGCATTTCTTCTTATAAATTGACTTGTGATTAAAAAAATTTAAAAAAATTAAAAGGTTACTAAGAAAATGAATGATATTTCAGTTTTTATGTGTATAATTATTAAATCAAATTTCCAGACAAATTTCTACAAAAGTTATATTATCTATGAAGCCAATATTCCTATGGAAATCCATGTTTTGCACCTTCAAGAAACCAACTGCAATTTTTACTGATTTCGTTTTTTGCCAATATTTTTTAAATTTTGATTGAATTTAGAAAACGGTGTTATTCGTATAGATATTTTTTGTGACGCGAGTCACTTTTTGATTTATAACTCACCCCCTTATCTAGTCTTCTAGAGCTTCAAAAAATAGTTTCTTGTAATTTGGGTATAGAATAAAGGGGCTTTCTTTTAGGTCCAACGGCATTGGTAGCCATGAACGACACACTCTCACTCAAACTCTATTTCATATATAAGTCTCTATTTAACCAATCAGAGGGTAAATATGTTCTCATCTAACTTTGCTGTTGAATTGAAATCAGTTGTTGTATAAATCAATTGAGCACATTGCTACAACAACGAATTCATGCAAGGGATGTGATTTAAATTACTTATAACGTCGACATTTTATTTAATAAATGCTTTCTCTTCAATAATGAAGGAAGAGAGATAAAACTTGAAAAATATCAGTGAGAGGATCACTTTTTATCAACTACATCATTTTGATTAAATAGGTATAGATATTATTAATTAAATTTACAATTCACTTCAATTAAAAGATAGACACTTTTTTTTAAGAAAGCTTAATTTATTTTATATACGTATTTATAATCAACGCTTCATAATAAATTTTGCTTTATAGAATAATTAATTAATGATATATTGACAAAAACCTAATAAAAATGATGGGGATAAAACAAAAAGCTTTTCTTAATGAATTAGTCTATTAAACAAAAGATTTACAATCAACATGGAACAAATTAAATCATACTGTTAGCGTTATCCATAAAGTAATGTATCTTCTCCATTGCAAATATGTGCCTCGATTACTTAACCATGGAACATAGGTGGATTTTTTTTTGGGAAGTGCGGTAGGGTGCGCCCCCCCTCTCAGATGCATTTGCACACCTCCACCACCCCAATTTTATACATTATCAATTCTTTATCGTTCTATTGGACACTTTTTCTCACTCATTTTTATTTCACCCACGCAACGCCACTGAAGAAAGAGAAAAAAAGGCACGAACTAATATGGATAAATTCTTTTAAAAAAGTAGCCAACTTAAATAACATCATCGTTGCTCTTGAATTTTAAGAGTTGCATGGAGATCAACAATCTTAATTCTCCCTGTGCGTTCCCTCCTTCAGGAAGAATAAAGAAGAAGGGGGTTTGTATTTTCAATACTCAATAATGAGAATTTAGTACTATATTTTGTGCCTGCCCGGCTATTTCAGATTCTTTCCATGCACTCATCATATTTTTCCGACAGAAACAAGATGAGTTAGCAAGTAATCATCTCTTTTTTGTCTGTAGAAAAGAAATGATTAATGCAGGGAGAGATGCAGAAAAAAAGCCGGGCTGACACAAAATTGATACTTATTGAATATAACCATGAATAGATTAGTTTCTAACTGAGTCAGAGTGTGTCAAAGTTTTATTGCGAGTCTGGGTACGATATATAACGATAATTCCTAAGCTGCATAGTTAAACATGTAAAGGCAAACGAAATTGGGATCCTTCCCCTCTAAACGAATGAGAAATGATCCCTCCAACACCGAGGTAACTAAAATAAGTAATCTTGATTTTAATTACCATTCTTAAAGGTTACTTGCGCAATGTCATCATAGCACACGGAGTTTATGACATTTTGGGTTTTCAATAGTATACCTCTCCTCTCGTCTCCCATTTTAACCCTGGGTTCCTGGGGGTGATGCATGGGATACACTAACCAGGGATGGACGAGTGAAACATATTTTCTGGGAGTCTTGCAACTGTAGTAGAGTGTTTACTATTTTGTAAAGTTGACCAAATTCAAAATTATCATGGACCACAAGATGTGTTAATCATCTTAGAATATCGTAAAAGAAGACAAAAAGGTCAAGTCAGACAATTTTTCCCTACAAAAGAATTTCTAAATTGACGCCCAACTAGTTACCTACATTTAATTAACTTGAATACAAATCTTGAAAATTATAAAACTGAACATTTGATACAACAAATAATGAATTATTAAAATGTGCAGAAGGTGAAAATTTAACTCTGCCAAATATCCCTTGTCATTCACAAAAGATATGTAGCATCAACATCAAAGGAATCCCAGAAAACATATAATAACCCAGAGAAAAGACACAAAAATTTAATTGTACACATCACTCAAGATCAAAATTGAATAAAAACTTTCAAAAATCTGATTTCATGAATTAATTTATTAAGTATTCAAAGATTGAAAAACTATGGATGTATATTGTATATGGCCATTTGTATCTTAATCTGGAAAAAATTTAATAATACGAATTACTGAATAAATAGAAAATCCATAATGATTTATTTATATTTTTATGCCGTCAATAGTTATTTTCTGAGTTTTAACTTACAAAACCGACTACATAATAAAGCCAAAAAAATTACTAACAAATTCAAAATAATTATAAAATATTTTTTTCTTTTCATGGCCATAATTGTAATAAGATTGTATTCTTTTTTTAACTTGATTTCATTTTAAAGTACTTCCAGTACACTGGAAATTTGACCGGATTTGATGGAGGGTAACGGTTTTTGATGGCATTTAATTTTTTTTTCACGAGGACATTATTAACACCTAAATATATCTAGTGATCCATGAAAATTTTGAATTTGGTCAACTTTGGAACACTCTAATATGTAGTCATAACAAACTTCCTTTTTTGTTTATTTTATAACATAAAACGCACTTTTTAAAAGTCCAGTCCACTTTCAAAATTAAATTAAACCATAAAATTTTTATTATCAACTCCAAATGATCTGTGGGATCTCCAATAAATAATTCATTCATCTTTATCAGATTGTTGATAAAGAGCAAACCCGTGGTGATTGTATGGCAGTTGCTCAAACATCCTCTAGTGCCAGTGAAGGGTTGGATCAATAAAGTCATGAAGTAAACACAATTGAAGATATGAATGTTCCAAGCGACAGAAATACAAGTCCCGTAGGAGTAGAGTCTAAAACATCTTACCGATATCCCACTGAGAAACCCAATGATACGTATGCAGGACCAAGACAGCCGAAGCTCTGAAAAGTTCCCAGTACGTGATCCCAAGTCAAGAAAAACTAAGAGTTTCAATAAATCATGGTATCAACAATTCCCTTGGTAGGGTATGATGTTGAAAAAAAATGCCGCTTCTTGTAACTGTTGTTCAAAAAACACTTCAAAAAGTGTGCCTCATCTGGTGCTTTGACATTCACTCAAACAGGATACCCTAACAAATGCCCTCAACAGTAGTAAAGGATTTCATCATCTGAGCTTCATAAAAGCAGTTATACCAGGTGGATAGAGCTGAAAAAGATCCAAGATGGAAATGCAAAAAAACATATTCCATATGTCCGGATAGGCAAGAAATAGCCCATGAAAACAAAGAATATCTTAAATGCCTATTCAAATATATCCTCTGGTTTGCAACTATCAAAGTTCCCATGAGGGCTCACGAAGAGACGGATGAATCCCAAACGGCAAATGGATATCTTTCATCCACCTTCAGCGGGAAACAAATCCCTCATTCAGACAGTTGGTTGCATGAAAAGTTCACCGGGAAAAGAAGCATCGACTATACTAGTAAAACCCGCGTCAATGACATCATCCAAGTTATTGCTCAAAATACTTGTCAGGTTATTTATTCTGAGATCAAAGACGCTGACATGTTTTCAGCACTCATAGATGAAAGCAAAGGCGCAGCAAAACGAGAAGAGTTGGCTTTGGCTGTAAGATATTCAAGATCACACGTTATGGAAAGATTTTTGTAGCTTCGGAAGCTGGATCAATTCAATACCTAGGCAATGAAAGAATGTGTAAATGAAATGATTAATTGTATCATACCATCTTCAGGGGGGTCAATTTTAGTATGTCTGCCAGCAGATGGTGCAAGTGTAATGGCAGGCAAATTTACTTGTGTCACGGAACTGACTGTTACGTTAAGAGTATTTTCACTGGTTAATATACATACATTGTGCACTGCTCACCATATTAACCTCTTAGTAAATGATATTATCAAAGGATCCAATCTTGCGCTTGACATCATGTCTACAATCAACTCCCTGTATAAATTTTTGAATCACGCAAAGTTCTGAGAAGTTTATCATACTGTATTCAGCGAGTTTTACCCTCATTTACAAATTAAACATCTTGCTTAGCAGATCGACATACATTGGGGGCTGCAAATTGGAAGGAGTTGAGCTTATCACGGATAAAAGAAGTTGAGCAAGCAACGGGCTTTTACCATGAGTTGACAACTGCCCAGCAGATTATAGGGCTTGTCACACTCGAGATGTACCTTAGTAAAATGTTTTTCCCGTCCAAAGAGCTGCAGAGTCGAAATATCAACTGGAGAGATGTTCTGTATGAGGTTGAAAGGACTGGCAAATCAGTTTTGATAATAGACGATAATCAAATACAAGCTAAAGTAAATGAGTATTGTGACAAGATTTGTTTACAGCTTGAACAAGCGCTCACCATGTAAATACACAAAACTAGATCAACTTCATTAAACAGTGCTGCAAATTCACTATATATTCAAATTTCCAATCTAAATTACATGAAAAGTATGATCGAAGAAGAGTTTCGAATCCAATTTGACAGCAATAACATCAAAATATTGAAACCTCTCGATGCATTGGATACATCCAAACTGAGCTACTTGAGCATCAATACTTTAGATTATCTTATAGAGCATTTTCACTGTTTAGACATTAGCAGATCTGTTCTCAAACTGGAATTGTCGAGAGCCAAAAAAGATTTTCGACTAGTGCTACCGATTAGTGAAAAGAAGTGCGTTAACCTAATCAAGATCGTCAACTTAAAAAAAAACACAATTGCAACAAGTACGGCAACTGTTGAGCGTATCTTATCTGCAATAAACAGAGTATGTTCCAAGTTGCGATCAAATATTACTCTGGACCGGCTCGGGGACCTTCTTTGCATAAGCCTTAAAGAAGATTTGAAACCACAACTCGACATTTATGCACTTATTAATTCGTATGCTTCAATGACAAACAGAAGAGTGAATTTGTAAACTGTATGTTAGACTTATACAGTTTGTAAAAATAAATGTTATATTTAATAATTTTGTGCGATCTGACTGTTCAAGAACATTATTTTTGATTATTCTGCCATAATTTTACAATTACTGACAAATGTGTTGGTTATACATACAATGAGGGGAAGACAATTTTTGTGAAAATAACAAAGCAGCCATATTTGTTATAGTGAAGTCTACTCTTATACTTGTATTATTCCGATGTTTATATTAAAGGCTCTTAATTTTACGTTGAGATCTTTTAATGTGGAAGCATCGAGGATTGTATTACATAAAGATTTTAAAATTTAACAATATATAGAAAATAATTATGCTACTTCTGAGAGAAAACGACAAATTTGCGAGCAGTTAACTCAATTTTAGTAAAACAAATTTCCATGACATATATGTTTTAACCACAAGATATTACATCACCCCTTCAAACAAAAAATATGAAATCAGCTTATGCCATGGAATACTAAATACATAGGAAAGTATGAAAATATGACCAGTCGGTATTCATAAAAAAAACAGAAAAATGATATTTAATTAAGATAATTTGAGAAATATTTGGGAGAAGAGCAGCTTGACTGACATAAAGTTTTATGACATAAGATATGAATAGTTGTGAGATGAAAAAGATAAACACAAACCTCACTCCTTATCTAGCAAAGACATGGGTAGGAATTAATCAGTCAAACAGGGACAGACACGCATAACTCTATAACACTTTACACCGAGGATTCAAAAGCACTATTGATAATTTTATACATAGAAGCTCTTCAAGAATAAATAAAAATCCTTATAATGGTAACTAAACAAAATCTTGCACTAGTTTTTGGTCATAATTTTTACAACTCAACTTGAAAATTTCTCTCTTTTATGCTAGAGTATAGTGACTATAATCTTCTTTATGCATTTGCTAATTATTGAAATATATTTCAAAGGAATTACGCTTTTGAATTTATTCATTAGCAAAGAAAAAAAAATATATGATATCTATATTTTTTGACGGTAAGGAACATGTTCTTTACTAATTATATATAATTTTTTCCTAAATACTTTAATAAATTTTTGAAATTTATAAAGATTGTTGAAATCTTTAATACAAATATTTAATCCTATTTAATTTTAGGTTGCTAAATAATAGCTAAATGAATTTAGATTAGTTCGACCATATATTTAATTAAAAGTTAATTGAATAAAAATATATCTGCAATGAATGGTTTTAGGGACAACTGAAGGATGTTTTTCTGGTTGTTTTTTTATTTTTTTTGCCGGGGTACTGATAGGATTCTACCTGATGGATCACTTTAGGGAAGCAAACAATATCTTATCAACATTTTTTGGCTTGTAGTTTATCCTAATATCATTTTTCTACATAACCAGTAATTGTACCTGGATATAATAAAATCTTCTGAAGACACTATGGTCTTGTGTGTTTTCTTGTTTTTTTTATCTATGGTTAAATAAAAAAAAATTCCTTAATTTAAAAAAAAAAAAAAATGTTTCATTTTAAGTATCACTTTCAGGCGAATTAAGTATTTTATTGTTTAGTCACTCATTGTCCCCCTATAATTGTACTCCATGAATGATGGAATACTGCAGGATAGATAAGATAAATCCACAAAAATTTAAACATTGAAAAAAACTCTATCTGTAGTATAGCAATAATTACCGTACAAGAAAATGACTGTTTCGGTGTTTAAGAGTATATTTGTTTTCTCCTATTAAGTAAGAATAAGAATAAAATCATTAAATATTTTAATTAGTTCACGTCGCTGATCTGTCTTACTACAATCAGCGACTTGCTTGGTTACTTCAAGAGTCCACATTTTATTTTATCTAATAATGCTGATAATATAAGTGGTCCCAAAAGTTAGGAACAGCGTAATTGTTATAAGTTTATTATATATAACGTGTGGTCCATTGAAATCTGAATGCTTTATAATTTAATGGAGTTTGAGTGATTGCAATTAACTCATATTTATATATCTTATAGCTATCACTACTCTAGGAGAGACCAGGTATCAAACTCATTGAATTCAGGAAAATAACATATAATTTGATTTTATGCCATCAGTATTTTATCATTTTTGTTTTTTTTTTGTGAAGATACCACATAAGTTATTTTCAGGCATAGAATAGCATAAAAATATATAGCTTGCCAGATACTACGTTATATAAGGGTGATAATGGGAAATTGATTACTTGTTAATATACGATGTTGGAATATGAATCAAAGATTCATTAGTACTCTTAATGATTTATATTTAGTAAATCCTTATATTATAATCAAATAATCACTAATTCATCCAATTTTTCTTTTCGATATATATAAATTCATGGAATAGAGTTGTTAATATAATGTCTAGATATTTACCTATTAAATACGAGAAAGAGTCATAATTTGGTACAGCTTTTTGTATAGAGAAAACATAGTTCACAGTTTTAAGTATATGAATAAGGATCATAATAGATAGAGGTGGGAGATTTCTACGAGTGATAATGGAACATCGATAAATTGGAACTGATTGACGTGATTGTGGGGAAGGAATTTTATCTAAATAAAGGATGGGATTCGAGTTACTCCTGTAGTACCAGAACAAGATGTGGGCTACAGCTTCCTTCTATTTTCCATTTGAGGGAAGAACTTGATCATGAACAGTAGGATGTACTTGTGGGACAACAACGATCAGCGTTTTCTTTAACAAAAACACACCTGGAGCTCCCCTCAACCCCCACCTGGATGCTGTTATCTTTTCCTATTTACAGTAGGACCATTGCCGCCCTTTTTCTTACACGATGGATATAAAATAGTAATGAAGTTAATAATAACTTAAATAAACAATAAGTGATTAAAGTTATTTTAAAACCCGGTTTATCACCAGAGTTTCAGATATTGATGAATCAATTAATATGTATGTAATCAATGACTTATGTGATAATCGTGGAATGTTTAATGCTATTGAGTTAGAAATGTATTTAATATACACTCTACCAGGTATGCTTGAAACCCTTAGTGAATTAAAGATTCCTGGTAACGGACATTTAAGGAAGTTTTCGTGGCAAATCCTCACAAGATCAAATCCTAGTGGCCAGGAGCAATTCCGCGGTGATTTCAATTCCAGGGATTCCTTCCCACACATACACACTTTTACATTGATGAACACTGATCCCAAACTCGGAATCCTACTCTCAAGAAGGATTTAATTTGACACTTTTTAAGTTCTATCGCCTCCTCTTTTTCTCTCTCTCTCTCTCTTTGCTCCACTCTTCTTCTTTTCCTAGCTATTGTATGCAAATATTTGAGTTTTTCTTATAAGATCAATTCAAAAATGAGTTTTATCTTTGGGATATTGTTGTGGTTTTATTTCAAATTGACAACAATATAGGCATTTTTGCTGAAACTAGTTTAAAAAATTAGAATTCATACTTTCAGCTATGAAATAAGATACTTTTAAACTTTCTAAATATATTTTTTGGAACCCATGAGCCTCTGAAAAAAAAAAAAAAAACACTCATGTTTTCAACTTTAAACAAAGATAACTAGACGTTTAAACATGATACATACATTTTAAAACAAGTTATAGTATCTTTTAACATTAAGCCTTGAATTATATAATTATCATTATTTTCAACACCAAGTACTTAAAAATACTTTGAATCTTAAAATAAATAAAAGAATATGGCCTTTTTTCGAAGGCCATGAATCTAATAGTTATAAGATAAGGCCATATTTGGAATCAGTCGATTTCATCATATACCATTTTATATGTTGAGCAGTGTTATGTCTACCTATTTCGAAAGCTTAGACGTATATAAAGGCAATGGAAGCTCTTGTTTTTATGGTAATCTCTGTCGGCGGATATCTCAACTGTATAATATACTTGTATTTTTAATGTACAATCACGAAGATACAGACAATTTTCACATCCCAAATTATTAGCAATTTTTAATGGCCAAGTTTTTTTTTTTTTCTGTTTTTTTGTTGTTCGCTATACAAAGAGGGTTTTTTTTATTTTACAATGTTTTACTCTTGAGGTGAGAACATCCAAGTATGAAATGTATGACCTCGTGAAAGACATTAAAGTAACCATGACGATTTCTAGAAAGCTATAAGTATTAGTCATTGTTGAACTGAGAATCAACCTTAGATTATTTCTTGCCTATGTCTTAGTTATCAATGCTTTATAGATGCTTGTAGCTGATAATGTCATGATATCTAAGCTGCTTTTCTTCTTATCATAGTCTTAAGATTACTTTCTGGATTTTAGGTTTTTAGGTTTTGTAGATACCGAAAATGATTTACAACTCAATTTATGATTAAGAATATTGCTTCATCTATAGATTCAATGTTTCATTTTTTTATTTTAACAACATAAAAACATTAATTTCCTTACATTGCAGAAATATCTCTCGTAAACAAGAGGATACTGCTAAATTATTTTTATTCGTATAATTATTTTATATATATTTATTAAAAAAATATGAAACTATTATTTAAATAAATGAGCAAGTTAAAGTTGTCAAACCAATAAGCTTGCAGTAACATTATTTTGATTCCTTGTAAGACATTTCTTTTTTGATACTACATCATTTACTTTAGAATACATATATATCAATTTAGATACACATTTTATTACACTATGCAACACAATTCAGGTCTTGGACGATTTCCGTCTGAAACCCACATTCAATACTGTTATTTATGCTGTAGCTTAATAAAAAATATCTAATAAAACCTTTTACAACATTAAGTTTGGTCTTTCACGTTTTTTCATTTTCAATTACGTTTTGATTGTATAGTTACAGTTTAGAGTGCACTTTCGACATGAAATAACTATATAAATAAATTATGGGTAATAAAAATTGATTATTAGGACATCCAAGCAATCCCAATATAAATAATTTATTAAATTATACAAAATACAGTTCCTTCAAAGGGTGTCTAATCATACAAAAATAAAGATTATATGTGACAGCTATTTTTTTAAATTGTTTTTTTATTAGAGCTTAACCTTAAGAACAAATCTAATATTACAACTTTAAAAGATTTCTTACAAAAAAAATTCGGTTGACAAGTTCCAAAATTAAATAGAAATAAGTGGAATAAATAAATAAATCTGTATTAAACAATAATCAAATACATTGAATATGAAACATATTTATATTAAGTTTTAATATCCTTTTCTCTAAATATTTACTACTTATAACATTTTAGTCATTAAAAAAACAATATATTTAAGACTAAATATAATTTTATTTCATTCCGTTAAATTTTTCACACAACCTTTTATTGATTATTTATTTAATATGATATATAAAAAAATTAAAAATTAAACTGGAAAAAAAAATCAGACTTTTTTTCACAGAAAATCTATTTAACAAATAAATTTTCTGAAAAATGAGTCTATTTAAGTTTTTGTTAAAGCATCAAATAAATGAAAAGCAAATGGAAGATAGTTTGCTTAAATTTTTATAATTGAAGTAAAATATGATAGAATGGAGTATCTGACTACATTATCAAAATTGTTTTGGTGTGGTATACATTCACTTCTGAGAATTTTTGACCCTATTGTTTTCCTATTTGTAAGCCCACTGGACTTTGCCATTTAGGATACGGTGGAGATGAAGGCTAATTTTGTTGCAAAAGTCAATAATAATCGGCTTATAACAGCTGCAAAGGCCGTCAGGGATGATAAAATGCAAAAACTATGTTGGACATCTGCACAAGTGCTTAGAGTTATGACCCTCCACAATAAATACTTATTGAGGATATACAAAAGGAATATTTTTCTATAAAGATAACTCTTTTGAATTACAGTGTTGGTGTATTTAATTCATGTGTTAATGTTGATACTTTGTTACTAAAGTCAACAAAAATCTGTTTATAACAGCTTAACAGGCGGTCTGGAATGATAAAAGGCAAGAAACTGTGCAAATCAACTGCTCAAGTGCTTAAAGCTCTGACCCATGCAAAATAAATACATATTGAGTATTTGGAACAGGAATCATTTTCAAGAAATTGAACTCCTTTAAATTAAGGTGTTTGAGTACTTTATTTATAAAATTATGTTGATACTTTTTGTATTTTATGTAAGTAAAATAGGCCACTATAAGTGTGAAGAAGTTCAAGGAATTTTTTTTTAATGTTTCTGTAATTGGGTAGATAGAGTTGAAATGATTTAGTATAAGTAAACATGATTTTATTACAATTACTCCATCTGACTTAGGAATTGTCTTTAATGTCGATATAAAAAATGTAAATTTCATTTTTCAGGAACAAACGAGAAGCACATGTGCATCATGCAACGATTCTCTATTTTGTGTCAAATATTAAATTAATACAAGTAAGGGAGCTCATATTCGAATACTGTTGTAAAACAGATACATTTAATATGAATTGATTTATTGTTGATATAATAAGGATATTTTATCATGAATTAAGTACTATAAATATAATTATGATGAATTAATAAACCAAGTTACTATCTCAGTTTTATAAAAAAGTTATATTATTGTGATTTTTGTGGTAATTTATGACAGATGTGTAGATGAAAACTTACTGATAAAGAGATTATTATAATGTTAATAAAGTTAAGTTAGATTTGAGTGATGATAATTTCTTGGCAAGGTTAAGCGTAATTGGGTTGACAAACTCCAAATTATATACTAAGAAAGATATAAAATCGCATTAAATACATCTTTCTTTTGATATGGTCACTAGCTACAATGATATGATAATAAAATTGAATTGTTGCTTACATCAATGAATGGTGAAACTTCTGTTCTACATTTCAAAGATTTGTCCCTTCAAAAAAAAAAGTATATATATTAAATGTATAAATATCGTGTCGCACTATAACAAATATATCTAGATTTGATGGTCATTTTGATTGGTCGACACAAAAGAAAAATATTGCATGTGTTGGTTTTATAATATTAATTTATTTCTATTTTTTTATTATTTATTAATTCTTCATAAAAAGCTCTTAGCAATCAGAAAAGATTGTTAAATTTTGTGCAAATGTTACTAAAGCTCGTTATAAAATTTCATGTAATTCAGCTACAAAACCAAGATTACCCAGTGCTGATTGTGCTCACTTTAAAAGGAAAGAAGTACATATTTTTAAGTAACCATGTTCCTATGAAAAAAGAAATAGACTTAATGTAGTTGAGCACTTCATAAATTAAAAGGAGAAAAGGAAAAGATGCAAGATGCCGGGATGTCATTTAATTACTCGTGTGCATTACAATAAATGTAATGTAGCACTTTATTATAATTAAGACCAAATATTTTCATTTATTTCATACTAAATACATAAAAATATATTCTGATATAATTTGAATTACAAGATGTTTTCTTTTCATGTTCCTATGTATAAAAAAGTGTATATTGTTTCGTTTATAATTCGTTATTACTGTACGGAAAAATAAATATATTTTTTTTTTTTTATATTTAATAAATTATTATTTTTTGTACAAAAATATGTAATTTTTTGCAAATATGGAACTTAATTTATTTTTGTTCAATTTATATTTAAACTTTTTATAAAAAATATTTTTTTCTACTTAAAATTACTCAAATTATATGTTCATAACCATGATCCCACTTTTGTAATGGAAATAATACAATACCTTATATCAATGATGACTTACTTATATACTGCAAAAGTTAATGTTGCAAATAAATATGTAGACTTGTTTGGTTTGCTACAGTTGAATCCGGAGAAAATTCTGTTTGAAGGTGAAAAAATCACAATCTTATATTCGTATATATATTAATTTATATGAATATAAATCCACTTTTCTGATTGAAAAAACTAAAACCTCCAAGTTAAAGATGATTTATTTATTGCATTATTGATTTTGTACATAAATATGTCTGTATATTGAACATAGAGAAAATTCTAATTAAAGGTGAAAAAACCTGGATTTGTTATTTACCCACTTTTATAGAGGTGAGTTTACTTTTTGTATTGGAAAAAAGAAATCTTTCAACCAAATTTAATGTGATTTATTTAATACAACGGTTCATATGGATTCTAAATACTTCCGCATATTTAATAAATAATATGTGAATAAATTGATGATACCTTTGAAAAATCCTTAAAAGCATGGAAATATACACTTTTATGAAGTTCCTGGAACTGAAACAATGAAAATATTAATATTTTTTATATTTATTTCAAAACATACTGAAATAATTTTTAGCATTACGGAATTTTCACATAAAAAAGGAGAGTACTTGTAAATGTGTGCATTAGTTAGAATAAAGTGTGGTATGGTAAAGGAGTAAAGTTTAAACACACACTACAAGGCTGTTGGTATGCTTGAGGCTAGAAAAACTCAAAAGGAAGATGCTAATGATATTGGAGTATCGATTATCACTGTGAAACGTGATGGCCCAGGCACAAGGCTGGAGAGGAGCTACAATATAAGCCTGATAAAGGGGGGAAGAAGAAAATTTCAAGAATATATAAAATCACCATTGCAAATTCCATGATCAAAAGACATCAATCTACAAGGAAATTGGCCCTAAAACTCACGAAAAAAAGTAATCAGGTGTCATTGGAAACTGTGAGAAAAAAAGTCGAGGGATATATCAAATATCGTCTTTCGAGCCCCTAGCTCATGCCAAAATAAACCAAAAAAAACAAAAAAAACGCCTTAAAAATGCAAGGAGAAAAGGCATTGTAGCATTTTTGGAGTATGGGAAGGTTTTATTTTCTGATGAGTACGGACCATAAGTAAAGAGCACGTTGATCCTATTCAAACTGTGAAATTTCCTTTGAAAATTCAAGTATAGGGGACTTATGAGCTACACGGCACATATTATGCCGCAAAGGCAAAACTGTTTGAGAAAAATACTATGTGGAGACATCCTAGATAAGTGTTTCCTACCAGCAATAAAAAGGAGTAGAGAAAATGGATCGACTTTGAATAGAAAAAAATTTCAGAACATATAATAGAGAATTTTTCAGGAGGACGGGCCTCCTTATCATCACTCCCAATTGGTATTCGTACCTCCAAAGATGCATGGTTTTTTGAAATCATATTATATTACATTTATCATGTACATATGTACATGTAGGAGTTCGACTTGCATAGATAATATCAATTGTTGTTCTTTGTACCTTGTTTTTTTTTTCCTTTTTCTTTTTCATAAAAAGGAATGATCACTTTACTCACTTGATATAAAGTTATTTAGAACTTAACATACATTATGTCGCCAAAACTTTCTAATGTTATATAAAATGTTATGTTGTAACCGTTCCGTGTTGAAAATATCCTATTTTATAAAATTAGCTAAAGTCTGTCCTTGTGATTCGGTATTTTCATTATTTCCAATAAATTGATTTGTATCATGTAAAATACTCCGAGCAAAAGGTAGGGACATATGACTCGAATTGTGCCTCAGTCAATAATTTGATGACTTTTCACTCTTCTTAGGGATCTCACAATCAAAAACTTGAGACTTCACTTGGACTAGAAAGTCATGTCAATTTTCACTCTTTAAAGGATTTTTATTTTCAGAAACCTGAATTAGACTCCATATAATTATTCCTGAACCTGGATATGTGAGGAAGGATTTGATACTTATCTTGGACTTTCAGTATAAAAACTTTTTACCATAAATTATTTGTTCTATAAGCTTTGATTTTCAAAATAATTTCAATGTTATTTATGGTGAATAATTATGACTATACTCGTATTTGTAGAATATTTGATCCATGTGATATTATTGTCCTTGTAACATATCTCTAGTTTTTCTTAAGGTAAATTAATGATAATGTTTGATGATGTCCCTATATAGAGTTCGATATGAGTTCTATTTATTTACTTTTTAGTATTCTTTTTTTAAATGATACATTAATTTAATGTTTTCAAGTCATTGCGTAAATATATTACTTAAATTGGAATTCCTAAACTCGAAAATTTAATAAAATCCTTGATTCTTTTACTTATTAAAAAAAAAGTTTAATGTATTTATTTCTTGATATGTCAACATTAAGAAAGCAATTGAAATGATGTATAAAATTCATTATTGTAAACTCAATCAAATGATTTATTTGTTGAGTTTTTTATCTATAAATTCTTCGTTTTATTAAGTATAAACAATATATATTATAAATTAATTTTAATTTATTAAATTCTGGAGAAATAGGAAAATGTTATGGTGCACAATATACGCAAATGTCCCTAGCTCCAATGTAGTCCAATCTGTTCTGGACATAAAATTACAGCTTGATATCCACTGTTTCATTTCATTTAGCATTGCAGGTACTTCCATTTTTATATTTTGGAAAGATGCATTCCCCGTCGTTGATACTGTCTTACGGATGATGAATTCATTTGGAGAGCCTTGAATGACTTGAGGAAAATATGTAATCCTCAGTTTTTGTAGACCATGCTATGAAACCATTAATTCGTTTTGCAGATCTGGAGTAACATATGCCATGATATCTGTTTCTGAGATTTCTCCAATTTTGATGCAAAGACAGACGGTGCCCATGAATCTCAAGCTTGAATTGTTCGCTGGTGTGATGGAGAGTCTTATAGTTGTATCTATTTTGATGTTGTACTCCAATACCAAATGTTGAGAAATAAGATACTCAGTAGATCCTGTACCAGGCAGAGCTTTGATGGTAAAAGTTTTGCTTGACCTTGAGTAAACTTTGGCCTCAAGATATGGAGTTATGTGCTCGATGGATAAAGTTTTCACGTGAATCGTTGATGTTTTAATTGGCTTGGCCACTGGAGATTTTGCCTGATGAAAGCATATTTTCACTACATGGCCCTTCTTTTTGCATTTCTTATACGTCTCATTTTTGTCAGGAGATATAAAGGATTGGTGAGATGTATTTGACTCGCCACGTCTAAAGCATTTCCGTTTAAGTTCCGGTGGATGATGATGCTTTTTGTCCGTGGTCTGATTTTATTGCTGTCACTGTCGATTATTGTGAGTAGATACAGCTGCAACATCTGTTGTTTTTTTTTCATCTGTTATTTTTTCCTCCATAGATATAGCCGCATCTCAGGCGATGGCTATTTGAATTCATGGTTTGGCTCACTTTGACGGATAAACTATTCACGTAGACGCTATTATTTGTACCCGTGATCAAGCATAGGGTGTACAAAGAGTCTTCACATATATTGCCGATTTTTCCCTCTTGTTCTTGAAGTCTAAGATGGAGATGCCAGTCGGAGAACTTTTCTCCTTGCTTTTCATGACATTGAAAGAAGCCATACCATTGCGTTAGAAGGGGAATTGTCTGAATGAAAGTTTTGTGTTCTATATCCTCCGATGCCCATTATTGGAGTGTCTGGAGTTGTTAATATATTTCTAATTTTAAATCTACACAACTTTTTATATATCCATGTTGATCCGCTTTGTTCATTTGTCCCATTTTATTTGGGAAAAAGTAGAACTCGTAACTTGTCCACAATTATTTATTTTTGCAGCTTTTACTTCTTAGATGGGAGGGGGGTCACATTATTTTGGTTTTATAGAATTTTTGGAGAGCCTTAGGATTGATAGCCCTAATTTCTTGACTGTTTCAGTGACTTCTTCATTCACAGCTGCATGGAAATTTAGGGGGACCATCTTAATGTGCCATGCGCATGGCATTAAATAATATTTTGAAGAATTAACAAGTGTAAATCTTATTCTACCATCTTTGAGCAATTCTTCCGAATTTAAAGAATGAACAGTTAAAATATCTTGTGCCATTGCGCGTTCTTCTAAAATTGAGGGGTCCTTTAAATTTATAAAAAATAACTTTTTACTTATATTTTGTAGAATTATATCTATGGTTGAGTCATTTCTAAATTCAGCGGCGAACATTCGAATTATTCCATGAGCTGAGCCCCAAATTGGAGAGATCAAAGATGTAATTTTGTTGGTCAGATTAATCCCCATCATAAGCCAAATGTACAGTTCCTCGGTTCGTTATACTTCTTCTCCATTTTACTGCTGGATTTCTTGAAATACCCACAAAAATTTTGGAGTAAATTTTCGGGACAATACGAGATAGTTGGGCTACTCCACCACCTATATAGGATTTAGATCTTTTCATGGCTTCGATATAACTATTATATAACAAATAATTAAGCCATTTGTCTTCTTCTAAAATACATTTTTCAACTAGTTGCGGACTTGATGTACCCTTATATAAAATTAAAGGTATTACCAAATTCTTATAAAAGTCAACTTTTTTTTAAGGGTGAATCTTTTCCAAAAAGACATTCTTTTGTTGAGGGAAGTCCGAATTTTGTTCGTGTTATCTTCATGAATACCACTGCTATTCCGTTTGATACCCAATTTTCTAACTTTACAACTTTAATGACTTTAAGATCCTCTTCAAGCTTCCAGGAGCACAAAGGTAAAATAGAGGTCTTATTTTTATTCACAGACAATCCTGTTTTTTCTTGAAACTTCCATAAATAATTAAGTAAGACTTTTATTCTGGCAATTAGCTGAGACTCAGAATTCGCCTCTACGGTTGAAGTAACATCATCTGCATACAAATCAATAATATGCTTTGATCCTTCAAAGCTAATCCCAAAGCCTCTGTACCTCTTTTTAACACCTAAAACGAGTTCTTAGATTGCAGCTATGAAAAGAAATGGAGCCGAGGGGCATCCCTGACGACAGTCCGTTTCTAAGATGATTGACTTGCTTTCTAGTCCATCCAATTGAAGTGACGTTATTTAGCAGGGCACGAACGGGGTTAAAAAAACGTTTCGGAAGTAACTTTTTTACAGATCTAAAACTTTGCCTATGTGAAATAGAGTCAAAAGTTTTCCAGAAGTCTGCTGCTATTATTGCTCCAAACTTATGCCCACTTTCCACTGTGTCAATTGTAGCTACAATATTGCGTGAAACATCGGAAATTTTCCTATTCTTTAAACATCCTTCTTGTTCAATGCCAATTTTTTTGTTGAGAATTGGTCACATCTTTTTAGCCATTACTCCAGAGAGAATCCTATATGATTAATTGAGAACTGTAATTGGTATCCAAGGGCTATAGTTTGTCCCATCACCATTTTTCGGAATAAATGCAATTCTTCCTTTTGCTTGTGATTTGGGTAGTCGTTCAAACATTTCCTTAGAACGTCCAATTTTTAAAAGATACGGGACGACTTCATCGCTAAAATTCGAATATACTTTACCCGAGACTCCATCTGGACCACAGACTTTATCATCCTTATAATACTTTCCTATGAAGTTAGATATAATATCTTTGGAGAAGATATAATTCCCTTGAACTGTGGAAATTACATCTCTTTTTGGAAAGTGGCCTCTTTTTGTGACAACAATGTTTTGGAAATGGGAATTAGCGTAGTCTCACACATCTACAGGTTTAGTTCCTTCATGAATAATTTTTTTTAACACCGGGGGCAGAAAATTCGAATTTTATGCCAATCGCTTTTGTAGGAGAACTCTTTAACACAGGAAACATTTTTGATTTTCTTTGAAATAAGAGTAAAGACTCATCTATTAGATCCATTTCTACTAAAGAAACAATGAAATCTTTTATAATGGCAAGAAGAAGATATCTTTGAATTAATATCCTGAAGACAATCAATGTGAGGATCCATTGACATCTAGTGATTAATTACTGCATGCCTAGATCTTCTATCTTTACTCCCTTTCGTATTTAAAGAAATTATTTTATTGATGCCCATATTCAAGTTTTGTTTCTTGAAATTTTATTAGGAAAAAAGTCCACAATTTGGATCTGTATTTTGTTGTTTGATAGCTTCATTTTATAATAATGTAAAAAATAAATAAAAGGATAACAGGAGTGGTCCACCAACTATCAAGAAGCAACAGGACTCAGAGCTTTTTGACTATTTTTTCTCTCTTACAGGGGAAAGATCTGTATCCGGTTTACTTCTTTTTCTCACAGGGGAAGCACGAGTACGACTTTCCAGAATTGTATAGACGTCCAAATGAGGCTTGGATTGTTTTTTTGGCTTTCTACTTTCTCCATCATTCGTCTTATCATTTTCTAAAAGAGAACATTCGTTTCCCTTATCCGAATAATCGAT
Organism: Lepeophtheirus salmonis; assembly: GCF_016086655.4. Classification (NCBI taxonomy): domain Eukaryota; kingdom Metazoa; phylum Arthropoda; class Copepoda; order Siphonostomatoida; family Caligidae; genus Lepeophtheirus; species Lepeophtheirus salmonis. The sequence continues at coordinate 20,236,693 of NC_052134.2, forward strand.
ATGCCCTTGTTCTACATCATCATTTGCCAGATCATTGTTTACTCCGGAAGGCTTCTTTTCATCTTTTTTTTCTACAATTTGGATCTCACTAACCTCTTCAATTAGTTTTTCGGATAGAAGATCTTGATCAATTCTGGAAGACTTATCTTTATTTTTGTCTTCTACCAATTGGCCTTCCGTATTCTCTACAATTTGTACTTCTGATGGAAGACGTTCTTGCATGGCTTTTTTGAGAGTCCTTTCGGTTTCAAAAGTTTTAAGTCGTTTTTCCAAGCAATAACAATATATATATGTCCAAAATTAAAGCATCTTTGACATTGAAGTTTCACTCCAGAAAACCTCAGCTTAATTAAATTTCCTTGCACTGGTAAAATTTGAGGTATAGACGAAGGATCAGCTACAATTTCCACAATGTAGTTACTGTCACGCCAAATCTCCTTATAACATTTATATTTCCCCTCCGCTTTGTCATTAATTGGGTTTTTTGGGATAGTGATTTATAGTGATTTTCCCCAAATTGCTTCATACATTTCCATCGTTTACTCTTTTGAAAGTATTGATAAGCGTCACAACCAATTTTTCTTTTTATTAATATTAACATTGTCAATTCCTTTTATTTTAAAAGTGACATCCTCAATTGAACCGTACATATTTTTATCTTCATCGCATTGTGTTATTTAAAGTCATCAATTCGACCCCTAACATCTATAGAGAATATAGTATAGAAACAAGCTTAACGTAGACTAAATCTAGGATTAGCTCCCACAATTACATACTCATTAGAACAATATTTCATTGCTTTTATATCATATATATCAATGTGTTTAACATGATCTGCTCTAAAGCATAAACCTTCTGTATTTTCCATTTTGAGCTCAAAAGTCTCCTATTTAAAGTTACTGGCCAGGTTCACCCGAATAGCTGCATCTCTATGAATGCTTTTATTTTCCTTCAAGACATTTGAGTAACCTCTTCCATCAATCCTCGATGATTTCCTGATATTAAAATCGTGAGGTTTATCGGGAGGGTTAATGGCCATATTTTTTAAAAAGTTACGACTATTTATTTATAAGTAAATTAAGAACATTATATAATATGTATATATGAAAATAAAATATAAACACCATCCCAAAGAGAATAAGAACAATCAAAAACAATGATTTGCTTTATCCTAGGGATCTCAGGAGACAATCTTCGACTCTCAGAAACTGACCTCCAATAGACTGTTTTTCAAAAATAACGACAAAAAAAAGGGAGTTCTAGCACTTAAAACACTTCTTACACATATAAAAAGACCAGAATACGCCTAGAACTCATTAAATCTGAATTTAATTTACACAACACAAAAAATACCTATGCACAAAACACATAACACAAGCTTTTTTTTCTATAGCTGCTTAGTCTTTTCCTTTCCTTTATCTAATTTATCGATTAGCATCTCGACCTTTATTCACTCAACTTCAAGATCAATACATTTTTTCATACTTTTGAATAAGTTTTGGATGCATTGTTTCCATTCCGATGAGGTAACTCAAAATCTGAGGCACTGAATGCATCATTGGCTTCTCCAGTTTTAGAATTCGCTGACCACATAATTAATTTTGATGTTTGAGGATAGAAAAAGTCATTCGGGGCTGAATCAGGGCTTTAACATAGATGAACCATCATTTTGATTTTTTGAATAGCCATAAGTTGATTTTTGTAAATTTTAAGAAATATAGTTATCTCTATTATACGTAAATATATATTAAATACCTAAAATATATAACTTTTGTTTAATTTATTTTATAAATATTGTTCAAACCCGAACTTTAAGTAGGGATTTTATGTAAAATCGATATTTTGTAGCTCGACCTTACATGAAGGAAAGTAAGAGATCCAAAGTTAGGGGTAAATCCCCCTCCCCTCCCCCGCCCCCCAAAAAAAGCCGTAGAGTATGAAAGGAGCTGGGTCCCAGAAACATGTAAAACGACACTGTCCGATTTTATCTGTCAAAGACTAAAAATTCAGGAAAGGGTTCCACTGAAAAAGTGGTAAATACCCAATATGCTTATGTTCAATGGAACAAAACCAAGACATAGAAAAATGTCAATTTTGTCCAATGGAAATAAAATGAAGAAAATAGTGTTAAAATCCAAAAAAGTTAAATTAAAGTGGTCAGTTTTGGAATCTCTGAAAGCAATCCATTAATGTCAAAAGGTTAACAAATTCAGTTGGGAAAAGACGATATCAGTGATGAAAAGGGATGGCTTATGATCCCCCTCTTTTTTTCGAAGAAGGGAACTTAAAGAATAACATTACAGGACAGGATAAATACAATTGTAGCAATCGCCCGATAAGTCACATGAAGATCTTGTTTTATTAGCTCATGCACAGCATCGTTGTAATGTTAATTTTTTTAATGACTTATATAGATCATTTTTCTTAGACTTTGTTGAAATTTAATGTTTAATGACTTTTTTCTTATAATATAATATATATTTCTTAAATGTCATTGTTCTTGATAAAGATATATATTTTTTGAAAAGCTTTTGTTGTTATTTATTTTTAAATTATCATTCATTTCAAGTGAACTCCTATTTTTTCCTACCTGATACTCCATGGTGGGTGTCCCCCGTCGCAAAGGCCTGAGATGGATAAGAAGAGATAACGCTTTACAAATTCAGGTAATTGTTTCTTCTAACCAACTTTGAAAATAGATAGATATCTTGTATTTCTGACAAAGCTATTTAATCTTAATTAATAATGACAAGTATCTAGAACAAGAGCTTCCCTACCAAAAGTATAATTGGTTTTGTTTTGATGGGATGAGCATTAAAGAAGAAAGTAAAACTAAAAAAAAGTTAACTATAAGGGGGATCAATATACATAATATTTAATCACACTCATCAATCCTTTGTTTGTTGTTCTTTTCATGCAATATATATGAAGAGAATATAGATAAACTCAATCACAGAGTTGGTTCATATTACATTTAGGGGTTAATATTTAATAAAGTAGAAGTATTCAAAATGAAAGTTATTCTACAAGAATTTTTCATATTAGTATTAATCAAAAAATATTAAATCTTCGATTCTTTTTAAACTAAATAAGAAGGAAAGGTTTCTTTTTAAATAAATTTCATAATTTGAAGTTTTATAAAAAATAGTAACTTGAAGTTATTATAATTATTGACTAAATGAATCAGTCATATTCTTACGTTTGGATTTTACGTGCTTTAATTGTTTACTTGAACAAAATTTTGTATTAAGAAGATATTGCAATTTTCAAGTTAGTCTAACCTAAAACACAGACTTTTTATCCAATTCATAGGCAGCACACTTTACGGCCTCTAACTCCCAATAACTTTTGTCATTATGTAACTATGATACCTATATACATATTAGATTATCCTGGTTTTTGAGTTATGATATTGCTTAACCCTTTCGATAAAATAGGGACATAGGCGTCCAACAAATATAATTAGGTAAAACCTTTCCTTCAATCATTCAAAAATGTTTTTTTTACTATAGAATGACAATCCATATCTTTTCTTTCATTTATTTAATTGTCATTTTGACCTTTTAATAATAAATATCTTATTGAAACTGATTTTAGTTTTGATAATTTGTACGATCAATTTTAAATATTTATATTTAGACAGTTTCTTCTAATTAAGAAGTTATATTACATTTTTTATATAGAATTATATCTATTTAATTCACTGGGAAAATTTCAAGTTCATACGTTGTTTTTTTAGACAAAGGGACCTGGGTGTCACTATTGCATGTGGTCAGTGATGAAGCTTCCTACTTTGAAATCTTATTGGAGCATTGATAATTGTATATAATATGTGGATATCAAAAATGACCACAACTCCATTTATGTCCCTTCTTCAAATTCTTCGCTTCGGCAATAACTTAGAATAAAAGCTCACAAAATAAACGCAATTATTATCTATTTTAATAAAGCATTTCAATTTGTCTTGTCCAATGCTCCAAAACAGTTGTTTGACAAACACATGACTAAAGGAAAAATGTCCTGCAATCAATATATGATGAATAAACGTATAAAGTTGGGATTCAAATGATGGTAGAGGTGCTGCAACACAACGGGATATATTTACGAATTTCATTTATACCTTCAGAAAAAAGATAATAATTAATATTGTCTCTGAGAAAATGTTGTGCCTGGACTATCTCAGAAGCTCAAGAATTCTTACTGTTCACTATATTTCGATAATTTCTTAAGTTTTTCCCAATTAGTTAATAAATTAAGAGAAAATGGATTATAAATGTTTCTGTTTTAGCAAATAATTATCAGGATGAAAAATTCTTTTTTTTTTATAGATAAAACTATTTATCAGTCTTTTTACCCTGCAGGAAAAAAGGGACACATGTGTCCCTAAGAATGTATCAAAACCTAGATATCTAAATATTTGCAAATTTAAAAAAAAAATTGTTTTGTATATCCCATTGAGTAAAAAATATCAAAAAGTTAGAAGAAAATATAATGAGGTACCTAAACTACCTTAACCCTTCAAAGCAGGCACGGTTAATAGATCGTCATAATTTTCTGACTTTTTGAATTTGAGATATTTCAACCTAAATAAAATCTTTTTTGCTAAGGTTTGTAGAGATATAAATGACTTTATCTTTTAATATTCCTATTAAGATGTAGATTTAGTGGTTTTTTAGATGCTCACGTTCTATTTGTGCATAATATTATTTTCTAAAGACGATTTCTTACGTATTTCGAGTCTGTTCAGTTTTGAACATTTTCATGGAAATTGTCGGAAAGAGGATATATAATATGATTGCGAGAAGTCCCTCTTCAAATAAAATCATATTAAGTTTATGAGGGACCTGTCAAGTATGTCTTGTTACCTCTAAAGTCATGGTGACCCTCCAAGAGTGGATCACTATTGTAAAATATGCGTACTTTTCTCAAACATTAGCAAGGGGTAGCAAATTATTTTAATTTAATTAAGATTTTCTTTGTCTCATATAATTTATTCGATTAGTTCTTATTATGATACTAATTTTTTTATATATATTTTCGTGATAGGAAAACAAACAATTCTTACCTATGTAAGCTCCTATTTAAATATAATATTAATAGTCCCTTAAAATTAGAGTGTTTATAAAATTGGTTTTGTAGATTGGATAAGTGTTAGTTATGTTTCACTACAAACTTCCAACTTATCAGCATTCATGTATTGTTCATTTATTATGAAGTTTGATTAATGTAATTGTTTGTCTCGTTCCTACGTCATATTATATTTTTTTTATTGTTAATAATCCCCTTTATTAATTGTAACTTTGTAAGATTTACGAGCGATAAATAAAGATAAATTGATCAGAAAATAAATAAAAACACATTTTTTTATTGTAATTTCTCAATGATAAATACGTTTGCAGTACTGGAATATTAAATGTTAGGAAATCGTGTTTTTTTTTCTGTTTAATGTTTCCTATATCATACATTTGCATTGATTAACCTTTAGATTCTAAAAAATGTTAAGGTACTCATTTGAGGATTCAAAAGTTTATTATAAAATATATCATCTGGTGTTTTATGTGGGGTAGAGTAATCTGTGTCCTTTTTATAGAACTACTGTTTATTGAAATTCTGTAGCAAAAAAAAAAATATTTCTATGTCATGCTTAGAGATGTGACGGGTTTTGAAATCTTTGAAGCGTCTTTTAAAAAAATATAAGCATTTTAATGAACTGTAAGATATTAGTGTGTTTTTTTCTCTTCCATGGGCTGCTTTTTCACCGCAGAGACTGAAATGTTGTCCAAATGATATTTTTTGTGCATAATGTTTTTACTCCACATTCTATGTCAACTGTTTATTTATCATATTTAAAGATACATATTACTTTTAACCCTCCGTTTAAACTAGGATATTTTACATTTTTTTATAAAAACCGCTTTATATTCCTTTCAATCTACTTTCTATCACTAATACTTTTTTATATACTCATGAAACGTTAAATCTGATTATATAAAAAAAATTTCTTCATAATGCCTTGTTTAGGATTTATTCGTATGTTTAGCAATTTTATTCAAGAGTTACTGAATTTATTGATTTGTTTTTCTAAAAATTAATTAATTTATCTTTTCTTTTTGCTTTTTTAAATTCAAAATATTCAACAAATAAATGATATTAAAAGAATGTTTAAAGGATTATTGGTTTTATTTGGAGGTGAGCGGAGGATGGTTTAAAAGTTTAAAGACCTTTATTTATTAAAATACAATTTATATTCTTTGTTATCATACCAAAAATTATGTCACAATATCATTTTCCTCGTAGGACGAATGAAACTTTTTATTTCTGTTTGACAAATTTACCTTGTTAATTCGGTTAGAAAATGGCATTAATTAAGGCTGCATAGTTAGTTATATAGTAATATTCAACGTTCCTAGATGACAAAACTTGCACATAATATTCAAACATCAATAATTTTCCTTTTTCAAATAAATAGATTTTTAAATTTTTATACATATTTTTTGTTTGGTGGAGAAAAAATGTTATGATCGATTAATTTTAGATGTATAAAAAATATAAACATGTCATTTTATCTTCCTGAATCATAATAGCTGTTAAATTGCAGAAAAATTTTATTTTAAAAGAAAAAAGCTGAGGTTTGAAGTTCATAATATGCAAAATTCTTAGAAGTTATTTATGTAGTTTTGCCAACACTTATCGGACTCTCATCCGTTTTTTGCTCAAAAATTGTGTTTTATCTCTAAAACCAAATTTTATCAGTCCGCTAGTTCAAGATTAAGCCAAAAAGAGAGCATTAACATATTGCACAAGACTCAATTGATTTTTGTTGCTATTATAGGCTTGCAGTAGTCACTATTTCAAACTCACGCATTAATTTATGATTAACTTAAGGTTTTGGTTTTTTAATTTGGCCTATTTCGTTTTTAATTAAATAGCCTTTATTTAAAGGTAACGGTCTTTTTAAGTTTCGTATCTGATAGGCCAATTTTAGTGCTAGCAAGACTTGAACAAAAATAAAAAATACGACATTCTTTATGGATTTGTAGCATTGCTTCTTTTAAGGAAAAAGTAGTAATACACTCATAGTTTTTATTTATTGAAGTGACATTTTGATTGACTTTTTTTCTCAAAGAAACTTAAAAAGTATATTTTCATGACCGACAAAATATTTGTCAAAGTTATTTATATAACTGAAATAGTTACCGAAATATAGTTTGACAATATAAATTAATCAAAAATTGAAAACAAATTTTTTTTCTATATTTGATTTATTATTTGTTAATAAATATAAATGATCTTAACAAAGAGGGTAAAATTACATCAATTTAATGAACCTTAATGTAAGACATTACATTAGTTTAAATTAATAGGGTTGCATTATATACCTACTCAAAAAGAATAAAGCTCAACCCATACATAAAACATCAAACACATAGACTTAATAAAATAAAGTGTTAAAAAGAATATATATTTGTTTAAAAATGTGCAGAATATTTTTAAAAACAGAAAGAAACTTCTTAATGTAAAGACAAAGTAAGTTATGCACTTTGATTAATGATTAACTATTTACATACCACGAATTCTTATCCTTATATTGATAATTCTAAAATATCATTTACATGGTATGTTAAAAAACCTTCATTACATCATTTACAATCTAGGATTTTAAAATTGCATTGTATCAGTCCTTAATATGGGGCTAACTATCGGTCTCGTATCTTATATTGGTCCATACCACACGTTCCAAACTTTAACATCCCCTTTATGGAGTTCCATGATCACTAATATTCCATTAAAGACCTCATTTTATTGATGGAATTAGTTTTGTAAACCTTTAAGTTTCTTTTATGTACAATAATAGTATCATATTTTTTGAAAGAAAACAGCTGATCAAAACACGACTTTTTCTAAATGATTTGACGGAAAATCGATATTTTTGAGCTCGACCTTGCATGTAGGAAGGTAAGAGGTCCAAAGTTAGGGTTAGACCTCCCCCCCCTCCCAAAAAAAAAATGACGTAGAGCATGAAAGGAGCCTCGGAAGCATGTCAAACGGCAATGACAGATTTTATCCGTCAAAGTAAAAAAATTCAGGAAAGAGTTTCACGCCAAAAGTGGAAAATATCCAATTAGGCTTATGTTCAATGAAAAAAAAGCCAAGATCTAGAAAAATGTCAAGTTCGACCAACGTAAATATATGAAGAAAACATAGTAAAAATCAAAATGAGTTACAACGAAGTGGTCAGTGTTGTAATCTCTGAAAACAATCCCTTTATGCCGAATGGTGAAGAAATTAGGTCGAGGAAAGACGATATCAATCATGAAAAGGGATGGTTCACGATCCCCCTCTTTCTTTCGAAGAAAGGAAATGAAAAAATAACAATAATCGATATGACATATACAAATGCATCAAATCTATTGATACAAGTACCAGGGTTGAACCCATATGACCTGGATTCCAAATATATTAGACGCCCTTATAGACCCCTATTTACTGCAATCGGAAGGATATTGTATATTTAACTACTTACGAACATCAAACTTCTATACTCCATTGAATTGAAAGAGAAACGAGGAGAAGCACTTGTAGCCCTGATCAAGTCGAGAGAGTTGATGAAATCCAAAAACTTGCCCATACCTTTCGAAATAAAGGTGCCAGAATTGAAGGGAGGGATTTCGTCTGACATGGTCAAAAAGCTTTGGACTCTTTGCAGGAGTTACTGCTTATGAAAGAGGACAACAGAGAATAGAAGAAGATATAGAAGCCTCAACCACCAGAATAATTAAAGATTGGATCATGTAAAACGGGCTATAAAATATAGCATAGATGAGGTTCAGGAAGATATCGACGCAGGTTGGATAATAGAAAAGGCAATGAATGATTTATACATAATTCCAATCACCTTTGTATAGCTTGGCTAAAAGTATATTAATTAATGCAGGGAAAAAAGAGGCCGTAAGGAAACAAGAGAAAGAGTTAAAATAATTTATTGAAAATAAAGAGGACCGTTTATTGAGCGACGAACTAGATAGCCTAATCGAATACAAACTAAAAGGATCCAAAATAAGAGCACGAAATTTAAATCGAGATAGTAACTATAAAATCTAAGGCATATGGAGAAAACAAATGTTTAAAATATTAAAAAAATGAGATAAAGATGGAAAATATAGACAATATTAACAAAACAGAAAATGGAAAATATAGCAATATTAACAAAACAGAAAATGGAATACATTTCTAAATTTGATCAAGACCTTTTTACATCCAGAGGAAAACCAATAACAGATACTTTATCAAACAAAAAAAAATTCTAACGAAGGAAAAAAGAGTATCTCACGTAGTTTTACACCATCTTAATTCAGGAGAAGAACTTGCTATGATAAACTTTCCTGCTGTTTTCTGTTCCGCTGTGAACAATCTATTAAAATATGCCGATTCAATAATTGATATCGAAAACACACCTATGATAAGGTTAGAACGGGGAATAAACCTTCTCTTGTTTCTTTCATCTGTTACACGGCTCCAGAATATAATGGAAACGTGTCTTGAAGGGATGGAAATTGAAAGAAAGAAGGTAAATAATATTATCTTTGCTCTGTCATTCTGAGTGGAAAAACGTCATTGAGAATGCTTCAAAGCTTCACAATATACATGAAAATTTTCAAATGAAGTCAACCCAGAATATAAATATACCTAAGTCTCAATTGATTACAAATATGTCCAGAATACCTCATACCTTAAAATCGTTCAAAATAGCAGAAACAATCATCGTGGTGGGAAATCCTATTTCATTTAGAGATAAAAGTACTGAAAATATAGAAAGAGTCGATGAAAATATAGATCGCTCAATTCAAGAAAGAAGATAAAATAGACTCACCATGTATATGCCTATAACGAAACACAGAGTCAAATATGGAGGCAGAAAGGGAGGGAACTTATTCGTTACCAAAAACGGTAGGATCGAGAAGACTCTTAACTCCAAAGTGACTAGGCAGCCTAGGTATGATCAATATTGAGACACAATGGAGTATCTTATTGCTAGTAAGATAAAAGAGGAGTACCTCGATTTTATGTCCGTTACAAAAAATAATACACTTGCGGGGAAAAGAAAATTAAATGTTCACCATGGAGAGAGATTCAAGGCATACCCAAAGAGACGAAGAAGATGCATTGGCTTAAGGTAGGAAGGACGGCCTTGCTCCATGAGAGTGACCTTCTCCAAATAAAAATACTTGCAAATGTAGGGGGGGGGGACAATAATAGAAAAACTCGATCGAACGTACAAATGAAGTCAGGGAAAATAGCAAACTTAAGTGAATAATATTATTATATCTGTTTATATTGTTTTGTTTTTTAAATTGTTTTATAACTTTAAATGTTAATTAAGTGTAATAGAAAAAAAAAATACCATATGATTCTTTTGTCCAAAAAATCAAAAAAAAACGTGTCAAACAGGATATCCTGGAAGCTTTGTTGAGGAAAATAAGCAACAAAATTGCGAAGAATCCAGACCAATCGATTATTCTTATCCCTGAATAATACAGCATCGACGTAATGTGCCGTTCAACTGTCCATCGTGTATTCAATTAAGCCTTACGATACCACAGCTAGGTACGTTGGAAGGGACAGATTCTAACTCGGCATATAGGAGAAAATGAGTAAATGAGTACGGTTTGATCAAGCTAAAACATTACTTTTCTGTAAAAAATATCTTCTCAGATGATTTTTTTTGTGTGGAAACCCAAACAGTATAACTCAAGGAACAACACACATTTGGTTAAAACGCTTAATACTTATTACGTCGCTAGCACAATGAAAGACCAAGTATCCACAGTAAGTTATGGTCCTTGGAGTTGTTAGCAGGAAAGGTCACGTTATGCTGCCCTTCATCCTTAATTAGAGTCTAAAGGCCAATATCAAGGTCTACAACAGTGTTCTACGCAACAAAGTCTCCCCTATGATCGGCAGTATCATGAAAGAAGACCGAGGATTTATCAGCAAGATGGGTCACCCAGTTACACAAAAAACAGTACACTCGATTCTCTAGAGTATGAGAATGTGATGTATTTCTTGTCGATTTCTTGGCCTCTTTACTCCCTGGAATTGAAACCTTTCGAAAATTTTATCTTGGGCATTGTTGAATGATTTTCAATGGATCTTCCAATAGTGCCACCAGATCTCTGAGATAAGGAGGGTATTGCGGATCTTTCCAAATAGGATGGTTCAGAAGACAGTAAGATGTTTCAGAGGGAGTTCGTGAACGTACGGTCCGAGCTAACAGCTATTCAATTGATTGTATGTCAAGTTTATGTTATAATGTTCAATTTTGTGAAAGTTTAAATAAAACTGTTCAAAGAATAATGTCATAACAGCGTTTTATTTTTTTTTCTCGTCGTGTAAACGTTTTAATGAACCACCCTTATTATAATTTATCCTCTAATAATTCAAAACAAAAATAAGGAACTTGATTATAATTGAAAAATCGATAGCTGACAAATAAAATACAGCGTTTATTTTCCTATTAGCTGAATATGTGTATATTTGAAATAAAATGAAAATATAAATAAAAAATAAAACATTTTGATTTCCCCAAAGACTTTATTCTTATATTCTTTTTTAGTTTTGAAGACAATACGATTTTTTTTTAACTATTTCCATAAGAATATCCATAAAGTAATAATTAATTATTGTAAAATACAAATCGATCTTAACAATCCTTATTTTTAGTATGTATACCTACTAATACACATAGGCACTAGGATCCTGTTTCACAGAATTTTATATCTGTTGAAAATTTCCATGAAATTCCGCAATAAATTATTTCATAGTTGTTCATAGTAGTTATGTGCCAAATGATAGGAAAGTGGCTGCTGCTATTCCCATTTTTAAGAAGGAAAATACCCTTGATCCCTGTAATTATAGACCTGTATCCCGTACTAAGATAAGTATAACCATACTTCGTGATCTAGAGTTTAAGAGGCATATACACTTTATTATGAATAATGGCAATTTGAAGTTGGGAATCATAAAAAATTCATGTTGAAAATTAAAAACCTTTATGTCTTCCCAATCTATTCATTTGGCTATGGAAAAGGTACAAGTTAGGTTTGTGTCGATTTTTCCTTCATTCGGAAGATAACAACAAATATCCTTACAAAAGCAAAATACTTTTTATGAAAAAAAGTGACTTTTTATACCTTATGTATTAAGCCTTAGACTAGAAATCACTAAAAAAACCTGATCTTTTATACCTTATGCATTAAGCCTTGAATTAGAAATCACTTGATTATTCTGAGCACGTACCTTTTACTTTTTTCTAATCACAACATAACCAAAAATATAATAGTGTTTAAATTTAATAAAAATATTCTGTTCGAAAAGATGTAAAATTCATGTTTGATATTTTTTATTTCAAATATATTATAATCGAATTAATATACCCTCATTTAAAGTTATTCCAAAAAAAAAAAAATGAAATAAAAAGGACTTCAAGCGAAGGAAAACTGATTTGATGCCTGAAAAAAAAAAAATAATACATTAATGCTATAATATATATATATATACTAGAAACTAGAACAGCGTGAAACTTCCCTAGTCATAAATTCATTCGGCGAATCTTCCAGTCACCATTATATTTCATCTTTTTTTCCAATCCTTTCATGCTAAAATATAAATGGTATTCACATCTACAACCAAATAATATTATTGTTCAGGGATTTATATTATTTTGCCGCAAAGCGTCCCTACTTTTTATTGTTTTATAAACTAACTAATATAAGTAAATATTCCTTATACTTTAATGAGAATATAAGGACAGAAACACTTACATTTTATAGTTGTAATATTTACTAATGGGATCCCCTAACTTAAAATTTATTTTCCGGGATTCATCGTTAGACCATTTCCCGGGAAATGAGAGAAGTTTACCATTAATAAATCATTAAGAATGTATTATTTTGAATAATTTCATTTTCTTTCAAGTATCAACAACATAAATATGTATATATATGTTAGATAAAAGTTTTATAATGTCAAAAGGAATGATTCATTCATATACCTATAATAGGGCATTTTACTACCATAAAAAAGAGTTTTTGTCCGACTTATTCTTTATTGCATATATTAACAATATTTCTTATCCCAATTTTTTTTTGTCTCTATTGTTACATTTTAATACAAATAAAAATCATCCATATATTTATTAGAGTTTCATTCTACGAGGTAAACTATCAAAAGAACTAACCAATCTATCAAAAGTGGGACTTACTAATACTTAATTGCTCTTTTTTTGTAATCTTATTTATTAAAATTTGCCTTTTTTTGGCATAAAACACTTAAAGTAGCAATCGTAACTTTTTTTTTTACCTCTCCATTAATTATTTACAAATGAACCAAACTATTAATTAAATTAAGAATGAAAGATTGGCTAATAATAAATATGAGAAACCCTCCCTTTTTTGTCTTAATAGCCCCAGTGAGATTGTTAAAGGTCTATTTTTATTTTGTATAAAAAAGGTTTGAAAATATTAAGTAAGGTTTGGTTCAGCCATTTTTTGATTTGGGGTCTTTTATTCCTCAATATGAGCCTCAGAGTTTGATTCATTAATTAAACTTAAATAATTTAAACAAGTCAGGTTACATACCCCCTTTATGTAGCGTGTGGAGAAAGAGAGAGCTGTTACAAATATTATTACATAACAATTAATTCATGAGTTTATTGAGAAAAACTCTATATATAGAACATGCACTCTATTGGTTTCCCCTTTCTTAATCAACAAAGAGCTAGTTCTTTAATAATAGAATAGTTATTACAAAATCAAAGAATGAATTTCATTAAAATAAGGGTGTAAGTAATAATGTTGGATGTCAGTAGTAATTCCATTCTCCCCCCCCCCCTCTTCAGCCTTTTTTGTATCAGCCTGATATATTTTACCATTCAACGGTCCTAAGGACCGATTATTCAATACTTCAGTCTTAGTTATCTTATTATTTTCTTCACTCCTATCTAGGGTAAGAAAATAATGATGACAAAATGCCAGAGCGTAAAATAATTTAATATTATGCATTTTAATCACACGCCTCCTAATTTAAACTTCAAGAATGTTGTCTCTTTGGAAGATTTTTTTATAAAACTTCAGTAGATGAAATGACGCAGTTAGTAACTAAGTGATTTTAGTTGTTGTAGTTAATATTAAACACCAATATGGACCGGTCCTAGGACTGACAAATGTAACTAGGACCGGATTGATTCTATTGCAGTCTTTTATCGTGTAATTCATATATCAAGGAATTCATTTAATGTCCTTCAGATGACATTGGTCATCGGATGTGTTGGTAGGAGATACTATCAAAGGCTTTCAAAAAGCCAATTGCCATAACTGATTGATTTATTTTGTTTCTTTTCCGTCTAAAGACTCAATTATTCCCCAAAATGCCATCCTCCATATGTATGCCTTTTATGAATCCTTTTTTACCTTGTGGATAATAAGTGGCATGACTTTATGGAGCCAATGGGAGAGGATTCTACTGTATATTTTAAAAGATTTGTTTTGCATTGTGAGGGGTTAAATGTTCTATAAATCTAAAATCTTTTTGTTCTTGTGGATTAACATTTAAGTTCCCAAGTCGGTAGACTTATCTAGTGAATGAGCAAAAATTTCGCAGTGCTTCCGGTAGAATTCCATAGGAAATCCGTTAGGGCCCAGACGATTAATACTTTTTTGTTTAGTTCATAATGTAATCGCTAGTTTCCACAGTTGTTATTTCTACTTTTAAAGAGTTTTTACAGAGATAGGATAGTTGAGGGTATAAGCCATTACTTAGAGCAACATCATTGTTCATTATGGTATTGAATTTTTCATCATGAGCAACACAGAAGCCAATAGATTTCAATCACCGTCCTTGCACTTCCAACAGTGGTATAGATTTCGGTAGAAATCTCCAATTGTTCTACTGATTTTATCTTCATCGGTGACTTCATCACTATCCTGATCTAGTAGTACACTAATTTTCCTTCTTCCCCTTTTTCATTTCTCTAGTTTCCTTATCCTCTCAAAAATGACCTGCTCCTTCTCTATCATTCCAAGACCAGTTCTTATCAGAATACCTCTTTGAAGGGAAAATGACTTTTGTAATTATATTCTTGGGTTCGACATTACCTTTTTTCTCTTCTGATTTTCTTCGCTTTGCTTCATTTTTGCACTTTACTCATAGTATAATCAGTTCTCCTCTGTAACAGTCGAGCCCAAGTTTTACGAAATGTGATGCAGTTTTTTTTTTTTTTTTTTTTTTCAGAAATTTCTGACAGAATCTTTCGAATTTTAGTACTGGTCTGATTATCCTTGAGCAAGCTCAAATTTAGCTTTTATCTTTTCCATTTCTGCCATGTTGGATCTTTAAATGTGGCAGTGATCAGATGGCATTCCAGGTATTGCCTTATATTCAGTAGTATTGGAGATAAGCCTTAATGTAACAAATACGTTGTCAAGTTTTGAGCTCTTCACTTCTTTCCTTCCTTTTTTAACAAAAAATGTATGCAGTTAGTCTTGCTGCAACATCAATAAGGCTTCTTTTTTCCAATATTTTTTTCAGCATTACAGTAGTAAATCAGCCAATCAAAACACAATTCATATTCTCCCATTCATACTTCAAAATCCCCACATTTATTATTAGTATTTAAACCATGGAACGCAGAAACTACCAGGTTTTTTTTCTTTGGTTTTAGCAACGAAATAAAGAATTTAAAAGTATGAAATGAATACTAGCTTCCAAATAAGACCCTGTATTATACTTTTTTTTATGATTAGACGCATTTTCTAGGAAGTATATTTAAATTAAAAAGATATTTTATGTTTCGAATACTGCAATGTTTTTTTATTAAAAATGTAATTTCCTTTAATTTTCATCTTTCTGGTTATATCATTTCAAAATATGGCTCTTAATTATAGCCTAAAAACATTAATTGCCAAACCTTCTACAATTGAAATTTTTAAAGATAATTCTCATGTTGTACGGCTTAAATAACAATAATTAATGTGGAGTTTAGCCGGTGGGTATAACAAGTCCTCAAGTTTGTTGGATAGTGTTATATAGCTAACGAATATTATATACAAAGCCATCGTAATATAAGGCCAAGACTTTAGGAAGATAAAAATCACACTTTGCTGAATCAAGACTTCAACAAGAATTTACAGATTGAGTGTAAAATCGATAGCAAGAACAACATTATAGTATATAAATATGTAAATTGTGTCTTTAGCATGAGTTGTAATTTCTAAACATCTACTTCTGTGTGTTTTTTTTTTTTTTTCAATAAAAACCCAAAAAATATTGCATTAATTTCACGTTTCTAGAGATAAAAGCTTGCAAAAACACGACCCCCTGAAAGAAAAAGCTGCAATGTGTTCCTGAATATGGAATATGCCAAAGGTTGTCATAGGGCAAAAGTGGGTTAACCTCAAATAAAGTTATCTGGCTCTATGAAGCCATGATCAGACCCATCATCATCTATGGGTGTCTTGTATGGGGATACACCGTTATTGCAAAGAGAGGTGGAGTAAGGAAATTAACCAGAAAATCACTCTTGGGCATGCCTCATACTCTCCAATCAACACCAACAACAGGAATAGTTTCTCATGGCCAGCTGGGATGGCGTCGGTAATCTTCCAAGGCGTCGATCCCTTTATGATAGAATACTTGATCAAGTTAAGTTGAAGAATAAAGTAAGTGACTATATCATTACGTCAACTGTCAAGTTGAGCCCCCTGCTACAATTTTATATACAGACGGATCCAAAGATAAAAAAAGCAACATAGGTGTGAGGTCACTCGAGGTAACATGTCAATTCATCAATCATCAGCAACATTAAACAACGAAGTATCGGTCTTCCAAGCAGAAATAATCGCCATCACACAATCAGAGGTATCTCTTCTTACAAAAGACAAGCCATCAAAAAACGTAATAATTCGATCGTATTCTCAATCGGCAATTGCTGCTATTCTAAATCTGTTTATAAAAAGTGACACAGTTAAGAAGTTCAAAGAAATATTAAACATAAGAAAATGTGAAATAAACATATATCTCATTGGTGCAAAGGACATTCAGATATTTCAGGAAACAAATTTGCAGACTATCTTGCAAAGAGTGGCACTGAAAGTCAAAATCGTTTGTGCGATGGAGCACCTCCTACCTACAAAAAGAAGATAATGGGTGACTTCTTCTTCGAAGTTTGGTGCAACAGATACAGGGAATATCAAAGAATGAAACATACACATCACATGCTGAAAAAAAACGCGTTTTTTCAAGCCTACACAGGCCATGGGCTATTTTTGACCCATCTGAGCAAATAGAAAAATACAAGTGCAATATTGGCATAAAATAACTACATAGCGCCGGTCACCTTATTAACAGATGCCCATCGCTGACATATGAGAGATGGCAAGCCATACAAGAAGAGAATGAAGGTCTTTGTAGTCTTAAGTTTATGAAATGTTCAAAAATGAAACAAATTATTGATAATAAATATAAAATTAAGGAAGGCTTAAGATCAATTTCGGCTTTGTTTGGTCGTATTCTTTGCTGTATCTATGTAATGTATGCATATTTTTATTATTTTATAATGTATGTATGTACTATGGTAAAGAGCAATACATTTTTAACTATAAAAAGAAATACAAAAATAAGAACAATGAAATATATACTTCACAAAAGTGAAGCTGGACAACATATCTAGATGTACTCTGAAATATCTTCAAGTTTATCAGTTAACATTTTACTAATTTGCTTATTTTACCCAACTAATTGTCAATGTGTTAGTTTTATTTTAATGAGTGGTTTATCAAACTTTATTATGTGAACGAACAAAACCTGTTTGTATATATTATTAAAAAGTAGTTAACTATCCTAAAAAGTAGTGTATACACATAACAAGACTGAAACTCTACCTAAAACAAACAAAATTATGAAAGAGTAAGTGGATTTTTAAGTGCTAGACAAATAACACAAACCTAATGTTTTTCCATATTAAATATATGTGTTCTATGGAAAAAAGAGAGAGCTATGCTCTAGTTTTGTAGTATATAGTATTTAATGGTGGAATATACAACTCCCAAAAGTGAAGTTTGATAACACAAACTTTTGCCATTATTTCACCTGAGGACTGAGTAGTTGTTGCGTTGTCAGATACAATTCTTGATGAAAAAAAGAAAAGAAAATGCCTGAAGCTTAATTGAATTATCCTTTTCTTTTTATTTATTGAGGTTATTATTTACTCTGAAATATCTTTAAGTTTATCATATAACATTTTGCTAATTTGCTTAATTTCGTAAAAATGGAGTAAACTGAATAATTTTTAAACAATGAGTGCTAATAAAATAATAAAACATGAAAACAAGATCTACAAAATGTCTGAAGGTTCTAAAACACCATTATATCCACTAGAAAGATATATCATGTAAACTAAGAGATCAATTACCATCATACGGGGATATCTTGACAAGCAATTTTGCCATTATTTCACCTGAGGACTGAGTAGTTGTTGCGTTGTCAGATACAATTCTTGATGAAAAAAAGAAAAGAAAATGCTAGAAGCTTAATTGAATTATCCTTTTCTTTTTATTTATTGAGGTTATTATTTTTATTTGTGCAAATTACATAAAGAATAAATGAGGGAGGAAGTATCAAGTATACAAATAACAGAAATATTTATTTTAGTTAATAACTAATTATCTCCTTCAAACCAAGCTAATCATTATACATAACCCACAAAGCAGAAATAACTTAATAAAATCCGTCAATATACAGAGTTCGAAAGACACATACTGGCATACAACAAGAGTCAATAAAAATAAAATGCAATAAGTGATTCACTATTAAAAGTACAAGTAGTCCCAATAGTAAAATGATTTCTTTTTAAAAGCTTTGTAAGAACATACACTCCCTTTTAAAGAGGTCAAATATTTTGCTGACATCCAGGGTAATACATAATAGGATATAGAGTCAGAGGTGTATGGAATCAACAAAGAGAAAACAGCATATCTTTCAATAGCTTGGATAAGAACAACTCTTATCTCCTAAACAGGTAAGGGTTCATAATTGGTATTTTTACTGGTAATAAATTCATCTACGCTAATTCCAACGCCTTTGTATTTTCTGGGGATACCCTTCATTTTCAACTTCCAAACAATATCAGTTCTTTTGTGAATTTTGAATCCAAATTATTCAGTCTGAAGAGTTAAATAATTTTACCCTGTCCTCACACGGATCATTATAAAAAATAAGGGTAGCCAAGATTGGTATCTAGGTTGTATTTTTTGTTTTGTTTTCATAACTATATAGTAAGGATTTTTCAATCTTTTTTGCTCAAGATTTTGGGGGAACTAAAATTTTCAAAAATTTGTAGATATCTCTGTAACATTTGAATAAATCTTTTCGATACATCATTTTCAAACTCCATGGTGTAGTAGAAATCTGGTGCTTAGAAGTCATTTAAGGAGGAGAAGAAAATTTACACTTCATAAATACCGAACTAGGGTAGTGTTCCATACCATAAAAACAAGATGAGCAGCACCCCATAGACATGACATTTTCTATACTGATCTGTTTGATAAAATAGTGACCCTCATCAGTCATTATGTCAGTAAAAACCTTCTGGTATATTTTGGGGATCATAGAAGCAAGTTGAGTTAGCCCACTTCCCATGTATTTTTTTACTTTGAAAAATAAAGGGCCTTTGCCCACGAATTTTCTTCATTACTTTCGTTTTTGTGTGTTAAAGGAGACATGAAGTCACCTTTAAATAAAATGATAGTTACAGTCTACTAAGTATTGTTGCTTTGAAATAGGCCTGTCTTTGCCTCAAAAAGGAAATCAAACATAATGCTTTATTTGTGTTCCTTGGATCCGAATTCTAAGGAATTGATTGAATTTGTGATTGCCAATAGAGTAATATCACCTGACATCTGTAACCACACGTGGTGGTAACTATATTGATATACATTGTTTAAATTTGTAAAAAACCACCGTTTAAACTCAATGTCGGACTTCTTCGAGAGCATAAGGAATATTTCGAATGAGTCTCTTCAAGAGCTTATTGACGAACTAAAAGGTCTAACCCCTGATTTAAAAAGAATGAAAAAGTTGGATGAATGTTGTTGTTTTTTTTTTTTTTTTAAGTGGAACAATTGATGAAATGCTAGACCGAGTTTAAAATTGATAGTAATGAAGAGTTTTGAAGTAAACAACTCCAAAAAATCGAGATTGACAAAAAAGCATAAAATGACTGTCAATGCTACTTGACTTTTTGCAAGAGAATTAATAATGAGTAACTTAAAAGTGGAGATAGATTATCAAAAAGAGCTTTGGGATATTAAAAAAAGGTTATTTTCCAGCCAGAGAGGAGCTAAAATAGAATCTAGTGGTAATATCCCCATTCCCTATGTTATGTGTACCCCAACTGGAATTACCAAAGTTTGACGAGGAACGTACTAATTTTATATCAGGGATAGAAACGTTTCTTGGCAATGTTGATATTTATAATATCTATATAACAACCAAGTTTTTTATTTATTTATGAGATCTGAACTCCAAGGTAAAGCTCCTTACATGATTTGATATCTACCTGGTACCGAAGAAAATTATGATAACACTATAACATTCTTAAAGGAGAATTGTAGACATATTGCAATATCCAATCATGCCCATATATTTGTGTATCTCAATCAGGTAAAGAATAAATCAAATGATCTTCCACGACGAAATCATCACAATTTCACGCATTCTAAAAGCAAATCATATTGTAGATTTAGAAGAACTTAATGTGATTAACATTTGCATTCATCTACTAGCAAGTAATATAGAGTTTCAGTTATAAGTATTTTAAAGACAATATTAGATTAAAGACTCGTAATGAAAAATAAGTTCCAATTGATGCCTTTGAAGTTTATCGTATTTCTAAATACTCGTTATCAACTCCGAAAATTGTATTATCTGATTTTTATTTATGTGATTTAGATTTAGCTGATTATGTAGATCTACTAGAAGAATTAGAAACATAAGTAGGAGCTAATATGATAAATCGATTTTTAACATATATTCCAGATAGTTAGGAAACAGAATGAGACGTTTATTTGGAAGCTAATAGTTTTTATGTTTATTATTACATCTAAATATTTTGCTAAGTTTTAGATTAAACTTTATAATACAATCTTAAAAAAATGACCAAAAAAAACTATAAATTTAGGTCTCAACCAATAAAAAATAAACTTTTACATCATTCAATTAGCATGACAGTCATCAATTTCTTTAATCAGGTTGATTTACATAATATTAAGTAGGTACAATGAAAATCTAAGGAAATCTATCAATCAAAAAAATATAATTTAATAATTATTATCTTTTATATAAAGACTACTTCATAAATTAAGACCACTACACAAATTTATCTAATTGCATTATTTTTAAAACATTATAAAGAACGTTTCATTATTTTTAAAGAAAAGGTTAAAAAACTATTGTTAGTTACACTATTATTAATTTTTTCTTTGAAATTAATAGTTAAGCATTAATTATTAATACAATTGCTTTAATATCATTAGCATAAGTTAAAGTTGGCAAATACTTTTATTTTCACTGCAGTTGAATGAATAGTGAATTAAAGACAATCGTAAAATGCATAAGTTGTCGTACTTCATTTTTATTATAGGATTGTAAATTTTAAGCCAAATTAACATGGCAACTCTAACTGTACGAAGAATGTTCTTGAGGAGAGCAGCTTAGCTTTGATGATTTTTCATTATTTAAGCTGAAATCAGCTGAAGGGGTAGGAAATAAACAGAAGTTTCATTCCATATTAAGTTAGTGTAGTGGCCAAAATTACTTTGTTGCTAATCCTTAATTATACTCATATGCTCTCTCCTCAATAATGAAAGTGTAATAATATCAGCTCAAGTAATTATAAAAACACTTCTCTCTCCGCTTGCCAATAACAATAACATAATCTATAAGCAGATATGTCATTTCACAAGGGTACCATATTTTTTTTATAGATGGTTGCATTGAACATGTATATTTAAAGAAAACTAACTCTCCACATACTTACTTTCAATCTTAAATCCATTTTGGATTTTAATTTTAAATAAAAATTGATTTATTTCTCAATATTTTAATTAATAAAATATTTTCTTAATTTGAAGGGATGATGTATTTTTTTTTATTGAGTTCCTGTTGTTAAATAACAGTTTTGGCTCTTAACAACTTTCAGAGTATAGGATCCGATTCCGACTTTGCTTTACTTATTTTATAATTAGTCTAACCCATTTGCACAGTCGTACACCTTATTTTACTTTTTTTAACAGGACAAGTCTGAACTATTTTAGTTCATTTTGTAAGCTAGTTTATATGTATCCAAAATCGCAATTTGTATTAAGATAAGGATAATATCACAAACAGAGGCTTTTTTAGTGTGAACAGTACCTGAGGCCATTTTTTTAATTCTTTTAAGCTCAAGTTTACCTCAGTGAGTTAATCAATTCTAGAAATATGGGCATCTAAAATTAGTAAGATAAAATATATCTTAAATTAAATATGCTCCTAAATTTGACTAGACCCTCACTTTAAACTTCAATATATCGCTCATTTTGGCAAAATTTGGTTTAACATGTTATTTTAAACATTAATTATAAACTTTAACTAATGCTGTGTAGTTTGTTCTTTAATTTATAATTATAATAAATATAACAAATTAACTTGCTCAGTTTTATCCAAATTATGTTTTATTTGTTAATAGATATATTTAACTAAAGTACATGTAGCAAACTTGTTGGTGAAGTCGTCTTTCGCCGAGTTGATCCTCATCTTTCTATCGGGGATATTATATGAACTCCCTTGTCTCGTAATTGGCTAATATAAATTTATTAAAATTTGAAAAAATATTGATAGGCCATATTGGGGCCATAGCTATCCTTTTTTTCTTTTTTTGATTAAAGAACCATTTATTTAATCGTTTCAGTATAAGAAATACGGACACCATAGGGATAAATTGATATTATAGATACGGTATAAAATTCCGACATTTAAAGTTCGAAGGAGATTTCAAAAAATAAAATACAAATATGTGTTTTGTTATAAAATAGAATGTACAACCACAATGACTATTTATACGACTGAAACAATAAATAAAGATAAGCACTGGCAAAAGAAGAAGCGAGTCATAAACCGGACTCTTAATCCTTAAAAGATTAAACCACCGAATTTGAGAAACATTACATTTTTACTCATGCAGTTGTTATTTTTTATTCCTTCGTTTAGAGGAATTTAGTAAAAAATGGCTTTTACTCTTTTTTCCCCAACAAATTATATTCTTATATTCCCCTCGCGTGGGAATAAAATTTCTGCTTGATTATTCCAGTCTTTAGAATTCCATGTTTAAACAAAACTTATATTATTATTATACTTATTAGTACTTATGTACCACGAGCTGAATTTTGCTGCTCGAGTATTTTCGAGTTTCTAAAATTAACACTCAGAAGTTACGACCTACAATCGTTATATTACCTTTATCACGGGTTCTTTATGGATAGGTTTGTTGAATAGAAGTATTATTTTTTTCCATTTATTAAATGATAGGGAATGACTACGATGGTAAATGATACTTAAAGCATACAATTTATCTACTACCTGTAGTACCTGTCAATGCTCAGAAATATGAGACGTCGATCAATATAAATTTTTCTTTAAAAGTATAAGTCCCAACAAATCCTCAAAGTTACTTTCCGTTTTTCATGAGCACACTCACACGTAGTTATTAAATACTTAATTATTTTTTCCTCAAGAATCAAAGAATAATACTTTTTTTTTTTTTAATAATTATATGTAAGTAGGTTTATTTACAGTAAGATGATCCTAACCCACATTTAAAGTGGATACAGAGGATTCAATCTTAGAATACTCTTCGAGGTCGTCTAGCCTCAGTTCCAAAAGTATGACAATTTTGTACTTGGCGTTATTAAAAGACCTGACAAAAAACTACAATTTGGTTTTTGTGCGATCAAAAATGTTTGAGCTACAATCAAAACGGCAAAGACTCATCTCCAACTCAGGTCATTGTCTTTGGCGTCGTAGAGTCCGACGGGAATAAGATGCCTCCATACTTCTTCAATTCCAACGAGAAAGTCAACATGGGCGTCTAATAGAAGGTGGGTACCATGTCTTGCCATAGTTGAAGAGTATGTTCCCAGGGACAAATATGTATTTACCCTAGACAGCGCCTCGGCACACATGTCTAAGAAGGTACAACATTTCTTTAGGGAGAACATGGCAGACTTCTGAACTTCGTCTTCACCCTACGTAAAAATGGCACAAATTAAAAATATGAAGAAGTGATAACAGTTTTTAAAATTTTCTAATTTTTGAGACCTCACCCTTTAACTTCGAGTCTTTACCTTTTTTGTATGAGTTCTTTTGTACAATAGGGATGTGTAATCACATGCCATCATACATGGAATGCACAGTCTTTTAGCTAAGAAACTCCCATTTTGTACAAGGGGTGCTAAAAACCAATTCAACAGTGAGGAATTGTGAAAGTAGTTCAATGAAAATGCCGCTATATATTCAAGCCACATAAACATGCAACTTTTCATTGTTCAGGTATTTAAAAAGGGGGTTGACCAATAGCCCCCTGGCATCTTTTGGAGTAGTATGACTCATCAATGAGTGTTGTATATTTCTTAGTTCCACCTTCTTTATGTAGTTAGGAGGGACTCCAACGCATAAACGACTTTGACTTACAGTACCGTTCTTTGCAAAATAGCATGCAAATTCGTTTCCTGAAAAATCTTAATGGACTTTGCGCCAATCGAGATATTGGGGCTGGCTCCCCATGAATCAGGAGTCGGCTCACCCCAAATGATGGATGTCTACATTTAAAGCAAAAATAGGATGACTTTTTTCGGGGGGATTGTTTTTTCTAAAAACAACAGGTTGTTTGGAAAAATTATTTTTTCTGAACCATAAAATCTGAAGAGCCGTTTGGGATCTAAAAGAGCCATCTCTTTTTATTGAGCCCAGTCGAAAGAGTGGGCTCTCTAAAAAGAGCCGGGACTTATTTTTGCTGTTATATTTAGAATTTATGTTTTTCCAGAGGCAACGCTATATTGACTTTTGTAAAATGGTGCCGTCGAACTCCACGACGTGGAGGACCATGGCCTGAGCTGGATGTTTGCTCCTGAAGATTCCCTCGAACTGAGTTCTTGATTCTGCTAAGATGTGATATTTTTTCCTGGTCTGAGCAACATCCACTTGTCGACTTTTGTACGGAGAAGATCGCTCACCTTCTGCCGTTTTACTTGTTACTCAGACATTTTTGATAGCACGAACAACACAAACATCAAATTGTAGTTTTTTGTCCGTCCCTTCGAATGGCACTAAGTACAAAATTGTCAGACTTTTAAAACTGAAGCTAGAAGGCCACGAAAAGGATTTTAATTTTTGAGTCTTCATTCTGTATATGCCAATAGGGATTTGACAATCGCCCGGGTAAAAACGAGTGCCGCGAAAACATAAGGATCTTAATACTTTTTTTAAAAATTTTATCTGTCGATGAGTGTTTGATGATTGTATGGGTAATACCTAGGTATGTTTTTACGTTGATGTACGGGTATTTTCCGGACTAATTAATACTTTATAGTAGACTAATTACTTTTTATTTTCATTCCATAATGAATTTTTTTTTTCATTGACTCATAATTATTAAGATATGTCTGAATACCAGAAAGTAAATAAAACTTTATCAGTATTGGAAAGAAAGCATTGGTTGATTATATTTTCTGACATAACATATGTATGTAAAAATGTAAAGAAAATACCTCCTCATTTTGTTTCTTCTACCTACTCCAATGCGTAACAATTTAATCTTCCATGTTCTGCAAAAGTAACAAAAGATTTTTTTTTTTGCAAAAATACGTTGATGCACAAAAAAAATTTGAGATAAGTAAATTATACAATTATTTTTTACTAGAAATGTTTTCTATTAGTATCTATAAAAATAAACGAGTGACCACTATTTTTAAATGAAATAGTATTAATGCGTTCATTTAAAGTATGAGTGTGAAGGATTGAAAAAAAAAAATCTTCCCTCTAAGTCTTTTTCAAACTCACCACAGGCAATTTCAAGATTTTTGCTAATTTTTGAATTAGGTTGCCCTCGAGATATATTTGGAAAATATTTCACTATGTTGACGTGGGAATGCATTATGTTTATAAACAAATATAAATAAACAACGTTTTTGCCTGATTCCTTGTTGAACTCGGAATATAATTGAGGATAATTTCTGCCTATGTTCTTGCCTTCTAAAAAGTAGTATATGTGTTTATTTCTTTCCATTCATGGTTTCTCGCAGCTAGTCTATTGAAAAGCTATGAAAGCTAATCTGATTTTCTCTAAAACAATCTTTAAATTACCAGGGTTATCGTCTTAATTTTCGGGGCTTTTTTTATTTTTTTTACATACTGGCAGGTTATAATTTATACAATTCTACTGATCACTCAAACAAATATAATAAGGGTATAAAGAAATATGACATTAGTATCAATAGGCATACATGTGCCTATTAGACGTGGGCGGCTAATATATTAGGAAAATATTCAATATCACAATATATTAGATAAGAAAATATTTTGATATCAATGCATGTCTTGTAGCTATGTACAATGTACAACTAAATAACAAAGAAATATTATTATTAAAGTAAAAACACTAAAAATGTTATAGTTATAAAAGCATTATTTATTTTTTTGATATATATATACAAAAATTGTGTAGATATAAAGTCTTAAACTGAAATAAATGTGTATTTGATATTACAAAGGAAACGATTTAATTTCTGGGGAATTTGCCTGATTGGTTTTATTTTATTTTTTAGTACCTTATGCATACAAGTATTACTTTGGAAAAATAAATATATATTTTTATCCATCACTAAATTAATTAATTAACAATTTTTCCTTTTCTATAAATAAGGTCAGCTTTTTCTTTGACTGTTACTATTTAAAATAGATCCTACTGGGATCGAGGTACTGATGTATTAAGAACGAGAATATACTAAATTGATATATAAATTAGTACTTGCAGCATCACAACATCATAAAAATATTTTACCGTCAATGACGCCACTCTCCAATCTTCTAAGCCATCTCTTATCCGTTTGAAGCAAATTTGGTCTTTATAAAAAATAACAAGAATAAAGTATATATATATATATATATAAAAATTATCAAAAATCTAATTTAGCCCTCACCCTCAACAAAGATTTCATGATTGTACTCTCAAAGTGCATGTAAACTACATTAGCTCACATTTTAGTCTTATATGTTTAGTCGAAAAAGCATGAAAAATTACCAAAATACCGATACCGTTTTTAATTATAGTAATCGATACAGAAATATTATCCTAAACAGCAATAAGAGACGTAATAAAAATAAACCCTTTCAAAAGTATGATAATGATAATATTATCAGTTGACAGCATACTTATTCTAGAGAAATGTTATTATTTACTTTTTCTATTCGCTTTTTCTGTTAGATCATTGCTCAACTTACAACAACAACAAAAAACGAAAATATAGTTATAGACTAAGCAGGGAGGATTCTAAAGTACTGCCTACAAAGCTATAAATAAAGTGTTGAAAAGAAGAACAAATGATCAATATTTGTTCAAGTATGTAAGCTTAGAAATAACTTTTGTCCATAAGGGTGTCGGATATGCTTGAATATTACTTTATAACCTACTATGCTACGCCCAACATTATTCACACTTTTAGCTTAATTAGTAAAGTAAATTCTGCAAAGGGGGAAAAAAGTAGAATACGTCATGAAAGAAAATACCAGAAAATGAAGAAAATTTATACACTTCAATTTATTTTGTAAAGTACTTAGTTGTCATCTAGGACTTTGGTAGAAAGACAGTCAGTAACCAAACTTGAGATGTAACTCATTTTTTGAATTGGGTGATTGGGGGAATTTACTATTGATATTACATCTAAAGTACACGATTACCAATGTTATCAAATTGCTGCAAATAGTTGCATAATATTTTGAAAAAAAAATCTCATATCTCGAAATAATTTTTATGTAGACCATGAGTAATCTGCCGAAGAATGAAAAGTGTGTCCCGTCTCCCTCACATTAATCCTTAGTAGCTCAATTATTTAAAAAAATCAAAGACAATTGCCAGTCAATCAGTAAAGCGAAGCCTGAATATGGAATTGTAAATAAAGAGGCGGCAAGGCCTGTTGAAGACATACGACAAAGCACCATTGACTTTGCAACAAACATCTCGAAAATAAATTTCCAAGGGACGATAATAGGGAATTCTTAGAGCTAGTGATAACATTTTTGATGCTGCTTCTAAGCGAGGAGTTAAATTTATTATACCTGGTGCAATGCACCATACCCACTGCCTATCAAAATTCTTATATATTCTTAAAATATGATTTTAGATTCACTTCCAGAGATGAACGAGGATTGCGAAATATATTTTTTTTAATAGTATAGAATGTATATCAAAGTTTGGATCAATGCATCTAAGGCCACGGAAGCTCCTTACGACGACCTTAATTTAATGAAGTAATTAATAAAATAATCAACTATTAATAGTCAAATTTCAAAATCGATCTCATTCAAACTTTCTTGTACATGTCGGAGGAACTTGTAGAATTTGTATTTTTTGATGATTTGAGTTAGTTTTTCATCCTAAAGTCGGATGCTGAGCTCTTTAAAAGTAAATAATGGAGAGTAACAAAAGTTCTAGGAGAAATGTGTACATAAAAATTTAGATGACTTTAGCACAGATAAAAAATAATTTTTATGAAAATTTAAGAGCTTCTTAATTGATTTTTAGAAGCTGATCCTGCATCTTGAAATGATACGGATGATTTCAAGTAGGAGTAAGAAATAATTTTGTCCCTCAATGTTATTATTTATCTTACGGAAAGGGAAGTTGCGTTCATACAAGAATATAGTGGTTTGTTAACGAATGACGAATCTCAGCTCAAAATTATAATACTAGTAATTGAAGACAATGGAAGATTGAATCCTGAGTCAAAGAAGATAACTTTAAAAACCATACAAACTTTGTGAATCGTATTGTATTTTGTTATCAAAAGGAACTCCTTTGAACCTTAAATTCTTTACTTTTTCACAAAAAGGGATTTAATTTGTACCCTAATATATATATATATATAAATTTTTCAACAGCAAGGTCTTAATTTATAATAATTGGATGAATGAAAATAAAAATAAATACATAAATGAAAAGTTGCATGTGTATAAAAATATCATTCAACATTATAGTTAAAAATTAATTTCCATCTAAATACCTAAAAAAACAAAAAAAATAAAAGAATCACAAAGTAATCAATACAAAGCTTCAAATATTGACACATACAATATAAGATTATAAAAATCGACTAAGAAATAGATAAAGAAACCTTTTTTTTTATGTATAAGAAATAAAAAAATGTCATTACTAATATGAATGATAAAAAACAAACAATCTTTTTACAAAAAGTTACATTCTAACTTAATTTTTTTTTTTTGTAATGCATTCTATACTGTCTACAATTTTCTGTGCATCTGTGGACTTTCTGATGAAAAACATTTATATTTTACTGCTGTAGTAATCATTATTCCCCAAATATTGTATGGCTTGATAAGTTTTTTTTCCGTCAATTTATGTGCCACATAACCTTTGACGTTAATGTCGTCAACATTGAATGACATTTATTCTACGGTATTATTTACAGGACTAAAAATAATGCCAAATAACATAGTAGCTTTTGAAAAATTAGCCTGTGTTTCTTTCAAATTCAGCTTTAAAAACTTATTGACTATCCATAAAGTAGGACAATAAAAAAAGGCGTTCAGTGCATGATTGTACATTTTTCCACAGTCTTTGCATGGCTTAAATAAACTTATGATATTATTCAATATCTGTAACTAAGAAGTGAATTTTCTCCTGTAATAAATTCCCTTCATTGAACAAAGTATTTTATTCTTCAATGATACTGGTAGATTTAACTATGATATATACTTTTTTTAAATGGTGCTCTGTTCCGCAGACTTCACAACCCCATAAAGAAATGTAATATACTATTGCATCAAAGGTGGTGTTTTTTTTATGTTCACTAAATAGCAAATTTTCCTCTATTAAAATAGGAATGTAGTTTTAAATTGTTACCATTAAGGGTATATTTAACCAGGGCAATGATTTAAAAGTCCTCAGGCCTGAATTTTTTTGAAGAACTCTCTTCTACGTCGGTTTTGTTGTATGATATTAATAGTACTATTATTGTCAAATCTTAGAGTACTACACCAAACAATTATTTGTACAGCTACAAATTCACTAGATATCGCACTGATGAAATAATTGGAGATAACAGAAGCAAACAAAAGAATGCCATATTATTTTTGTAATATCAACAAATAACTTTCCATATATCTTTGAAGAATATCTGCTAATAAAGACAATCCTCCTCACAATTGATTGAACGGCCCTTTAAAGGCGGAACTATATCTGTTATAGAAAAGTATTTTCAGCCAAACTTTTTCTTATTCTATGACTTTTTTAATTAATGAGAGAATAGCCGACCCTAAATTAACTATATGCTAAAAAAGCTAGGTATTAAATAGATCGATGATCTAATGATTGTATCAGCCAAATTTCATTTTATTCCGACCAAAAATATTTTTTTTTACTATCAAACGGATATTTTTAATACCACCATCAATTTTTGGACATATTGTAGTGATTCTATTACTCTTTGAGTTTCAACAGGACTTTACAAACAACTCCCAGATATAAAATTGATGATGTTGTGTTTTATATATTGTGTTTTTATATTATTCGCGTCAATAGATTTAATTTGATAGCAAAGATGACTGGTTTAAAAAAAAAAAAAAAAAATGTTATGATTTTGTATGCATAACATGGCTTAATAAAATATATAAGTGCCTTAGTGGCCTTTAAAGACTACCTACGATTTGGATTATTTTTTGCACGTACATTCAAGGACAAGGTCTCACATCTGAAAGAATGGGTAACAAAATCTAAGAAAATTTTAAAAATCAACGAACGTTCGATGCCTCCGAATTTATTTGGATTAATCAAATGATAAAAAAAAAGAAACTTTACTTATTCGAAAATAAACATTGAAATTAGGTTTTGTAGATTCTTTGAAGAAAATAATAAATTAATAAATCTTTATACTTTATAAGTATAGGAACTTCCATTAATCTACCTATTTTATAAATAAATAAGTATTAAAGCTTTTATTGGGCCTACTTTTAAAATCACGATTAATTGAAGTAATGTACATTCCTCAAACTTTTTTATTGTAATTTTGGACCAGCTGATTTGGAAAGCCTAAGGATTATTAAATAGGGCATAGTCTTGTGTATAATCTATCATGGTTTTTTGTGATATTAAGTTTATATGAGAAAAAAAAATCATTTCTTCTAATTTTCTCATTCTTCCTTATGTACCACTATTATTAAATAAATATTGATGAATCATTACTTAATTTCATGTACACTAAATTAATTTTGATTTATACTAAATTGATAGTAAAATGTTCGAATAGCTGTATAGTTAAAGAGCATTGGTTGTATAGATCGCTGTGGTAACTAAAATAATCCAATTTAAAAAAAGAGGACTATTTTAACTTAAATCAGAACTTAAGCGTATCATAGATTGCATAAAATAATAGCTATGGGATCCTTAATATAGTAATACTAGGAAAGTAAATATTATAATGAATATAATTGTCAAAATATTACCTTAGACGAGCGTGATACCTTTTTTTATTTACAACGTAAAGAGGGTTTTTCATTTTCCAAAGCTGTTATTATTCTTGAGGATGAATCATAAGTATTAAGTACATGAGCTTATTTATAATGAAGAGTTAGGGAATAAGTGTAATTCTTTGTTAAATTCGGAGTAGAATTGAGGATTTACATCTGAGTCATTTCTGTTTATTTACTTGATAATAATTGAGATTTGTGTTTATTTCCATCCTCTCACTGCTACTTTCAGCTGATATACTTTAATTACAGTGAAGCTGCTCCCCTTCCAAACATTTTTCAAATTGTCAGGGTGACATGTTCAATTTTCTTAAAATACCAACCTGTCCTATTTGTACAACTATTGTAATTAACCAGGTATAAAGGATTAAAGCTTGAAAAAATGTGATAACCTACTTCATTGACTGATTAAACTATTTAGATAATTTATTTACTAATAAATTATACTTAAAATGTGTGAGGTATAAACATGAGAAAATTCTTTTGGTTCATCTGTAAGAATTGATAACTCTGTATTTGAATAGGTTACGAGTCAAATATTTACAATGTTACCAACTATAAGGTTCAGTGAACAAATTGAATATTTTTGTACCAGAACATACTACACCTGCCAATTCATTACCTGTAGTAGTAGTTGGATTGGGGGAAAAAACAAAATAATTGTAGACTATAGAAGATTGATTATTTCTAAATTATTACATTATTATTGAAAAAGATATTTTCTATTAGAAATAATACATTACCCTTTTCGTATAAAATGTTGAGTTAGATAAATAATAAGAACACATAAAAAAACATTATTTGAAATTCTGAATTTGTCAATAACTCAGATAGGGACTAAATTTTAATCACTGCTTCAAATTGCTGGATAAATTCTTTAGTGAGACAGGATCTGCAACAATGAGAGAATATCAATTGTAAGGTTATAATCGTTTCCTCAAAATTTTTATTCTTGATTATTTCAATCTGAGACGGAACAAATGGAAGGATAGACAAGCCTTCATTTACCCAGCGACTACATTCTTTTTTATACTTGAGACAATTAATTTTAATAAAAAAAAAATTAGGGACGCATTTAAGATGAAAATAGATCGAAGGTTGGATAGTAGTGCTTCAATTGTTAAAAGGTACTTAAGTAGACTAGGGATCTTAGATTTTAACGGAGATCCTTTAACAGTACTGTGAAACAATTTTACTTCTTATGAACAAAAGTGGTTACAAAATCGAATAGCTATATTCTCACTCCACACTAATAAATCAACAGTGGAAAATAAATACTGCCCTTTCTGGCCTAGGTGACGGAAAATTCCTAGCACTTCTTCTTATGTTTGTCTGGTTTGCAATTAATTAACAGAGTAGAAGAAATGATACAGAAACAATGAAGCGGCAGAATCACGAAGGCTAATTGGCTAGCGTCAAAGACGCCAAGTCACCCAAAAAATATCAAAATAGTAGCCTTGATAGCAAAAATACAGACAGTTTAGTTCTGGCAAAACTAATAGAAAGGCAATAAGTCAAGGAACGGAGAAGATGCTCAAGAGATCAATATCACCCGTGAAAGGTTTTGATGAGAATTGATAGTGATAGTGGTGTTCTGAAGAATGAATATTCTATTCCTCAGCTTGTTGTCATTATTATTTAACTCCTGAGTAATTAACTTATTTTCTTAATAGACTCAATTTTTCTCAAAACCTGATTAAACATTCATGTGTACTCATAAAAAGACGGAAATTAATCTTGAGGATTTGTTGCAGAGTTATAATTATAAGTACTTCTTGGACTCTGAGTGGAATGGAGGATTGACATCCGATTAATTTTTACTAATGTCCTTGCTTATGTCTTTCTCCCACGTTACAGCTGATTTTAGCTGATATAATGAAACGTCATGAGAGCTAAGCTGCTCTTTTCCAGAACCATCTTGAAATTATCAGGGTTATCATGTTTATTTTTTTAATATCCCCAAAATACAAATGATTCAATAAATATATATGTATAAAGAACTCGAAAAGTAACGCTTCTGCCAAATATAATGTGGGAGCAACAGAAAAAAGTGCAATTTTACCGTTTTGAAATTTGAGTTTTAAACTTTTTTTATTCAGATATAAGTTTAATTATCTATGGCATTATTGTTAGATGATAATGTAATAAGCTCTACTTTTAATTTATATTGTTTATTGTTCGTAAATAAATTTAAGTTTGTATTGTAAAAAAATTATTAAATGAAGTTTCATCCCCCAAAAAATTATTGTAGGAATTTCATGATCAATTAAGAATTTACACAGGAGTTGTAGCAAGAATATGATAGAAACAATATGTTAACAAAATAGTTTTTGGTGGATAAACAACCTATTCAAGAAACAGAAGGGGTTATGAACAGTAACTTTGTATAATTAGTTAATCATGTCACTCTGAGAATCACTTTTTAATCCCTAAGTTAAATAAAGCTGTACTTCAATCATAAAATTTGTTCATAAAACTCCTTTTCTTAAGTTTTTGGCAATTTCATTCGTTAATACATAATCTTTACTAAATACTCTATCAATGAGCCAATCCTGCAAAATTGGGCTGTATTTTTGCAAAAAAAAAAATAATAATAATATAGGTCTTCTTTCTTAAAGGTACATAAATCTATGTATCTTGGAACTTTAAATGGGAGTAACTCCCATATTCCTCCGTAATTTCATCATGTAAAATGTCAAGAACATAATTTGTGAGAACCATTTATCAACAAATAAAGATCCATTCAAGCAAAAATTTACGTTACATATAACTTTCAGTAATAGAATTTGCTTATTTTTTAATAAATATAAAAATAGTTATTTACTAAAAAATTGTCAACCAGTTTGATTTTTTTAATAGATTATTATTTGATATTTTTAATTAAAAAACGTGATTATTGTTTTATAAATATAAAAATAGCCATTTACTAACAAATTGTAAACCAGTTTGCTTTTTTTTTAAATGGATTATTATTCCTTAAATTACTCCTATATTAATTTTTTTAATTAAGAAATTTGCATATATAAAAAGTTGTAGAATGTATAACCTGCATGTATGCTTAAAAAAGGTTACTAGGAAAATTACCTGCGGCAAAAGTTTGCCTGAGGTGGGACTAATAAATTATTATTCAATGCCGGCCTTGGAACAAAAAAACAATTTAAAAACAAGTATATTCCGTTTTGTTTTTTTCAAACTAATCATTTGTTAAGAATACAATGTATAACAGTGAAACTTCCTCCATAAATTTTGTAAATTAAAATAAAGATGAGATTATTTTTGTAAAATGTTAATGATAATTTATACAATTAGATGCTATATATTGTAAATTAATTATTTTTATGATAAACGTAAATGAAGTAACAATATTTTCAATGAACCAAAATTGTGTCAAAGACAAAACTTTGTTGATGTCAGGCAATTTCAAGATTTTCATAGGTTTAAGTATAAATAACTTTGTTTATTTATAGCCAACTATAAATTAATCTTTTTTGTGACAATACTCCGCCTCGGTCAAATTTCCTTCCAATTAAAAAAGTTACCTAAAAAATAATATGATAACCCTAAACATTTGGAAATCACACTTTTTATTACGAACGAGAAAAAAAATCTGTCAAATCTTCTTCAAGGCCATATTTTATACAACTTTAATCATGTAAATAACTAGAATGTACATTATGGTCTCATTTTCAATTTATTGGTATATCTATGTCACCCCCCAAAAAAAAAAAAAAAAATCTTTAAAAAAAAAAGTAAATGACTCTAAAAACGAAATGGACACTAATAATAATTAATTATGTATATGTGTAATGCACTCGAGGAGTTGGAAATAGAAAATGTTTCTCCATATATGGAATAAACGAATTTTGTTTAAAAGTCTATATTTATATTATAATGACTGTCCATATGTAGTTAATATTAGAGTTTATAAATATATTTTTTTTTTGTGTTATACTTCACTTTTTTCAGTTTGTCTTGTAGAGAAATTTACCAGTATCCTGGTGCTAGGTACTTTCATCTTAAAGTATTTTAGCAGAACACATTTCACATTATAACAATTTTTCCTCAAAATAAAATATATAAGGGTTATAGGTTGTTATGGCTTATTTTTGGTTAAAATTGATTTTCCTTTTGAATTTTTTTATCAAAATATATTAAGTTTAGTATTATAAAAAACTTAGATAGTTGTTTGCTGTTAACATAATGATGAAATGAATTTCTCAAAATTTCACTGCATACTATCAAAATCTCACTTATGCGATTAATTCGAACCATAGAAATATTATAGTAGTATAATAAATAAAACAAGATAAAAGAACAGGACAGCAATTCGGATGAAGGAAATGTTAACCACTACTTTGTTCTCATTCATTATTTGACATGATGGATTATTCCAAATACTCATATTATACCCGAATACTCATAGTTTTATAGTTCCCTATAGAAAATCATATTAAATGAATTACTACTACAAAAAGGAAACCCTGCTACATTTAAAATAATATTAGTGAAGGGACCATATTATAATTTTTTTTGTCATCAAGTAAGAAAGCTGTTACTCCTAACTATTATAAAATTATTGAAAAAAAATTATTAATCTAAAAAGTTACTTAGAAAGAACATTATAATGTATAAAGCCATAATTACAGATGGTAGTCTTGGAGTTTTAATTTCGATTAAGGCATGAAGCGTTCGATAAGAACGCATTATTGAAATGCTATTGATTGATGGTAATAGAGATAAGGTTTTTCATATATTAGATATAATCTACTAAATTCAACCCGACCTTTTTCGACTTTAGAAAGGATTTTAAAATTTATAGAATGAGTAGGCTTGTAAATCATGATCAAAACTATTCAATAAGAGGTCTATACTTTAGTTTCAATATATACTTCCCTTACAGTTTCCAAATGATCTTACAAAATTTATATCGTTAAGATACCAACAAAGAAATTGCCACTTTTTGGAAAGAAATCGTCTACTTATTTATCATTTCTACTAGAGTAGGTTTGCCCAGTGTTGCCCAGACATTAAGAAATTGAAATTAAGTCTATACTCTTCTGCTTTGTATAAAAGAAAAAAGAAATTAACATGGCTTTGTCTCCCTCAATTAGTTCGTTTGTTGATACAAGCTTCATACAAATTAGAACCTTCTTCCGATCATAAGTTGATCATTATGAAACTTCACAGTAAACGGAAAAATAACGGATTTAAAATACTAAAAAGGCGCAAAGCGAGAATTTTTGATGATTCCTTTTCACCAAATCAAGCAGAACAGATGTTGAGAAGAGTTGTAAAAGCTAATGTTAGGCAATTTCTTGAAAAAAAATGAAAAGAGAGGATCCAAAATGAAGTTTAAATAATTCTTGAGGAGGGCAAAAGTTTATCTTGAGCAGTTATAGTAGACTCCGTTAATTATTTTCGGTTTGCTGAAGTTGCTGTGGCAGAAATGGATGAAAAATATAGTTTGGAGAGTAATGCTCATTTTAAACTAAAGCAGCTGTCAGTAAAGGATAATTTCTCAGCGCGGAAAATAAAATACGAATAATATTGTGAATTATTTTCATACTAGATTACAGAAAATAGTTTGCACAGAAAGAAAATGCTTTACAAAAAGAAAGTCAATATCAAGTAATCCCGAGAATATGATATTGACAAGGGCAAATATCGTTCATAACATTAAATTTTATATGAAGGATATTAAAACATCAGGTCGTCATGGTTTTTTGGGCAAATTTTTTAAACTTTTTCTGGATGAGGTTACATCTTGTCTACAAAAAATTGGATACTCCATGGAGAGATTCGGGAAAATGCAAAAAACGTAGACGAAGTGAAGGATTGCTTTCATTAAAAAAAGGGGGATGGGACAGATTTTCATCACTGGAGGCCTATTACAGTTCTCTACTAATCCTATAAAATTTTTCTCTGGAGAACTAACTTGTCAAATGGAACCAATTTTGAATAAAAATATTAGAATTGCACAAAAAAGGTTTATAAAACACAGAAAAATATCGGATGTTTTGCAATATTTAGGCTGGCTGCTATTGACTTTGTAAGGAAAAGAGATAAATGTGGTGTGATTTTAGCTGTTGATTTTTATAAAACTTTTGATTTGATTTCGCATTGGCAATTTCTTAGAGCGGTCAGGGGTTTGCTTCCAATGCGGTTTGTTAATCCAATTCGACTCCATTTCTTTTTATTGCTGCGATTGAGGAGTTTGTAGTAGAGATATGAAAAAAGTATGGTGGATTTGGAGTATGTTTTGAATGAGATAGCCATCTCATTGAGTTATATGCAGATATAAAAAAGAAGATTGATGTATTAGGCATCACTTGGAAAGTAATGATATCCACAAAGATAACTGGAGCAAAATTAAGTCAAAGTAGATCAAAAAATAAACCTCTGTACGAGGTTAAATTTACATAAAAGAATAAACCTAAAGAATAACCGTGTTATTCCTTCAGTAGTTTATAAAGCTACCGCAAGTCCTTTTTTTGCAGAAAAAGCGATTGTAGAGGAAGATGTACAAATAGCTTGGTAGACTTAAAAACTACATCAAGGTCATAAAAAGATCAAAATCTCATCTGGGGGAGGTATATCCTATTATTAATTTATCCTTTCGCGAATATACCGTAAAATTTTTGTAGACATGTTGTGATATCCCTCACTGGAATGGAGAAGGACAATTACTGAAACCAGAATGTATAATAGGCTAATGAGGGAAGCCAATCTTATCAACGATGTAATTATGGAAATGTCTCATGTATGGTGTGCGGCTCAACGAATTATCTTGACTAATGATTCTGTCTTTAAAGACGACTCAACAGTTAATATTCTGGTTAATAAGTTTTTCTTTAGGAAATTAAAGTATCCATCTACTTTAGAAGAACATGCTATTTGAAATGACATTTTAGCTAGACAGAATATTCACTCCTGAGATTAATTCAATTTTCCTCTTGAGAAGACTCCAGGTCTATATATTATGACATGCCCTAGGCATTTGAAATTGACAATGCTTAATTTTGAAGGTGAGCCAGATACACTATGTGATCTACATAGAAGACAATTGAGTCTCCCTAAAAATTGGAACAGCAGAATAAATGTAATCGCTGAGAGAAGTAAGTCATAGGAAAAATTCACAGACCAATTACAGATCTCTGCTAATTGTATTTTTTTCTTTAGGCCATCTAATGACTTTGGTAAGATATTCAACGACACAGTCCATATTTTTCTAGATTGCCCTTCTTGAACCATTCTGAAGCAATTTATAAAATTAAATGTAAAAGGTTTGAGGGGTGGAGATGAAAAGTTTTAGAAAGCGATTCTGCTGGTTGAATTTTCACGAAGGAAAAAAGGAGCTTACCCCAAAACCAAAGCAGTTGACTTTGCTTTGCTAAACTCAAAAGCTCTTATTGCGAGAGGGCTGATGTCATATGAAACGATTGTTATAGAAGAAGTTAAGGGTATAATTTTGGAAGCATCTGCGAGATATGTGGTCTTATTACTGAAAATTCCAAATATAGGAACGAATACATGGACAACAGCATCAGAAGTGATCAAGTTTATTCCATCTATGGGATTCAACAAGGGAAGAGTTTTTAACAGAATAATCAAGAATTTTAGAAAAAGCTTGTCTTAGTATATTTTGGATATTTTTAGTTAATTTTTATTATATTTATAGTAGATATGATTCAACTCTGAGAAACTAAATTTAAACAACAAAAAAATAAAGAAAAAAGAATTATTCTTGCTGTTTGTTGTTATGTACATATCTTTGTACACTTTTTTTAAAAGGAAATTATAAAGTTTAGAGAAGAAAAAATATTCAAGGTCAAATGTCGTTCACTCATCTTTCATTTAACTGTCAAAAATCCTTTGTTTTATTATTATTATTATTTTCTAAACATTATAATATCTTTGGAATAAAAGTATGCAAAGATATGTACCACAATGCAAGAAGAATAATCCTTAAAGTTTTACTGTTTTTATATTTTTGTTTTATAAGAAATAGACGTTTGTTACTCATAAAATTCGTTATTAGAAAAATGCTATTTTAAGGCCGTCATGGCTTTGAAGGTTAAAAGAATAGTTACCAACCCCATTTCTTGAGGCTTAAAAACCTACATGAAAAATCTCAGGAAAATCCATTTCTATGTTTGGCCGTGATGGAAGGACAAAAACAGTGAGACACACCCACACATACATTTGCATTTAATATATAGATTTATGTTTTATGTCCAGGCTGTGCAAACTATCTATGTCACCACTTTGGCGCACTCTTTTTCTTTAATTAAGGCAATTAGGCAGCTCTTTTTTGATAGCTTGTTCCAATTTGCTCCAGTTGAAAGAAAAAATGGAATTAACAGAACCTTTGTTCAAACTCTGGGATTCAGTGAGAGGTTCATTCGTAAGGTTAAGAAAGAATTTGAGCCATCTTAAGGTCTCAATACCCTGCCATACCTCAAAAAAAATGTATCAACTGGGTCTCGTACAACTATAACTCCTTCATGCCCTAAACTTTGGCTTCCAAACTTGCCAAATCTGAAACTAAAGGATTTTTTATATGGGGTGAGGTCAAAGGACAAACCAACTGAACCTCCTACAACACCAAAGACAAATTTATCTGTCAGATCAAGAAGGAATTCCAGAATTTGCCAATGGACCAAGTGGCGAAGTCCTGCTTGCACGTTTGGCTACAATTGAGGCTGTATATAATATTATAGAATTAAAGAAATTAAAATCCATCAAGCTTTCATAATCTGCTATTATTTTTTAAACCTGATTGTTAATACCTGATATAACATTATTTAAACAAAAAAATATATAACCTATTACATCTACATATTTGAATTTGAATAAAATAATAACAATACTAAATAAATAGAGTTTTGAAACCCCCATAGAATGAGTTTGAAGAAACAAACTAGGATTTTAATTCCACTACTAGATTTTAATGCTAACATGGTTTGTTGTTGTTTTTTTCATTCATTTCACTGTTTATTATAAGTTTTTGGGAAAACTTGTATATTTTGTTGTTATAATTTTTATTCAGTTTGTATTTTAAGTATGTTTTTGTTGTTCTGTATTTTGGCTAATGATTATATAATTATGTATAATTTATTGTATTTGTAAATCGCTATGTAAAAAAATAATTGTAAGCTATGTTGGGTATTTCTTTAATTACAGTCATCTATCAAAATCCATCAAAATACCCTCTACTAAAAATATAAAAAAGTTTATAGATAAAAGATGCTCGAATCTTCAGCAATGAGCAGGAATTCTAATTACGACTACATATCTGTCTAAATGTAGGAATATTTTAGATGCTTTCTATTCCAAGTTGATGATATTATGAAAATTAACAGTAAATAATTAAATGCCTTTTCATGTTGAATGATATTAGTCAAAATCAACTTCACAAAAAAAAAAAAAAAATTTCTGTAATAGTAAAAAAATATGTATACATTTGTAAAAAGAGGCTGAAAATTGCTATTTCTATGGAGAAAAGCTCCCATTTTCAAACGAAAATAGATGGAATTATGCAAAGTCAAATGTCTTGTATAACAAATATAATCAATTTATGTTGTAGGTACATAATTTCGCCCGATTCCAAAGGAAACATATTTCAATAACTTACCTTCCACTCT
This sequence comes from Lepeophtheirus salmonis, assembly GCF_016086655.4. Taxonomy (NCBI): domain Eukaryota; kingdom Metazoa; phylum Arthropoda; class Copepoda; order Siphonostomatoida; family Caligidae; genus Lepeophtheirus; species Lepeophtheirus salmonis. Next base: position 20,278,182 of record NC_052134.2, read on the forward strand.
CAATGAGGGGAAAAATAACAAGCCACCCTTTCGGAAAAGTTGTCTGTCAATATAATTGAGAGAATTACAAATAATAAAACGCAATTTCCAACTTATATGAAGTACCATGGTCATTTTTTGAAGGAACATTGAGCATTGCAAATAATTTATCAATAAGTAATGAAATTCTTAAATGAAGAATTATTTATAAAATTAAAAATAAATATGCTCACTCTTTTATTATTATTTAAAAATCACATAACATAAAATAATAAAGAACAGAGTTTTCTCCAGTTGTTTAAAAACACATGCATGATTTAAAATTTGTTAAAAGATTGGAAGAATATATATATAATAAAAATATAAAATGTAATATAGTTTAAAAGTCCATTGAATTCAATTATATCATGTTGGAGAAATATTCACTCCTTGAAAAACCCGGTATGAAATGTAATTTGTTTTTGTTTTTTAAACAAGAATCAAAAGTAAATTGAATTTAAGAAGAATGTTTATGGTAAAACTTTATAAGCTTTGTGTCTTCCTGATTTTAATTTGCGGGTTCTGAGATTTAGAATCCTTTAAGAAACTGCTGAATTAAGTCCTTAGAAAAGGTGAACGCCAGGTTTATGTCATTTTTTACCGAATTTTAATCAAAAAAATAAACCTGGATACTAAATAAAGGCTATTTTGTCCACAAAATTAGACTCCTCCATCACAATACTATCTACATACATACCAAAACCAAAGATTGACATCTTTAATACATCTTTAAAAAAAAAAAAAAAAATCTACCCCCTCCCCCAAAAAAAAATATTATTAGTTAAAATACAAATAATATACTTGCCCCTTCCCTCAAACTACAACTTGGGATATCTGTATATACACTGGGAAGTGTTTGATTAGTTCAAGGTCTTCTAATCTGTTTTTTCTCCCTACCCCTCACCTTTTTCAATCTTTTTTTCATGTATGTCCAATCACTTTTCTCCCATTAAACAATGATAGAATCGATTAGTCAGCCTATTAGTCCCAGGACAGAAAAACGAAAACACGAAGAAAAAAAAGCAAAATAACAATAACTTGAGAGGAAAACAACATGTTTTTCACCTTAACTTTAAAAATATTTTTCATTAGTATTTAAGAATTGTTGAAAGTGTAATTGTGATTTCATTTTTGTTCTAAGTGAAGTGGGTGGGTGCTTGGATAGTAAATTTGTCCCTTGTTTCGCTAGAAGTGGAATGCTGAGGATTCTTCTATGATCCTCAAAGCTCTTTTGAGAGGTTTGGAGAGGTTTAGAGCTATGGTAAGATAGTTATGTTAAATTTTTACTAAAAATTTGAATAAATCGACGTAAGAAAATTATTTTCCCTCTAGTTACCTTCTGAAGAAGAATTTAGCTACAAAAGCCAATAGGGGAAAGTTAATTTTTGATTTGACCTTATCAAAGCATGATCAATAGAGGATACTATATTTGGTATCCTTAAGTTTGAACAAGGTAAAATATAGTCGATGCGTTATGCCCAGTTTATAAAAATTTTGATTTTAGTTGATTTGGAGAAAGAAATAGATATAGGAATCTCATTTGCACATTAATGGTATAAAGGGAGCTGTTAGAGGTCTGAAAGCTCCCTCTTCACACGAGGATATCAGAGTTGAAGTTATTATTGAGGCTCTCAATGAATTTGGAGAGGTCATGAGCCCTATTAAAGAATGTTGTTTTAAGGAGGAAGACTTAAAGGCTTGATGAGTGGGAACTATCTTGTAGAGGTGGCCCCCAGATGGGATATCCCAGGTTTTCTTCCTATAAAGGGATTGAAGACAAGAATCTCGTATCTAGGTCAAGGTAAACAATGCCCTAGATGTAATCAAGGTTGCCATTTTGCAAGAGATTGTTCTAATAAACTGATGAAATGGCGTGAATATTTGGGATCAATAAAATTAAGAACTGAAAAAAAGTCGGAAACAGAGAATACTTCAGCCAATCATATTATTTGTGAAGAGCTTGTTAAAGAGCTACCTTATCTTGATAACAGTAGTGAATCCTATACTCCCAAAAAAGGAGCCCCTATTAAATACTCGATTTGAAGTCCATAATATAGATGAGGCTACATTGAGTAAGAGGAATGAAACCGATAAGGATCAACCCCAAGAACATAAAGTTCCTATAGGAGATATGGATGTATATCTCACTTTTATTGACAAGAAATTGGCTTCAAGTCTGCAAAGTGAGATTCAAAAACTTTGCATTGTTAGGTTCCGAATTGGAAGGAGTGACTTAGGATAAATTGATTAGGCCAAAAAATCCGACAAAACCACCCATCATGGATGAGGTTATAATTTCTTGTAGGACTAGATCTGGATTGATCTCGAGAAAGACGGCTTGCGACTCAGAGTTATCTCCTAACCTGAGGACACCTCCTAAAATTTAAAAAAATCAGGACTAATTTTGGATCAGTTATTATTACATTAAATTTTTAATATCTTGATTTATCCCTCTCTGCAAAATAATAGTATTTTTTCCAAGTTGTCTATGAAGCAATATTCACGAACATCAGAGCAAGATGTTATCAAGAGAAACATGGACATAAACAAAATCATTTCACTGTATACTAGAGGTGGAAGAGAATGTAAATCCAGGCATGCTATTATGAAGAAAATTTTAAACATGAAACCTAATGCTATTTGTCTGCAGGACTTACGTTCAATAGTGGCGTCCTCTTGCACTATTTCTTTATCCTTTTGTATTCCATACAAATTACTCTCATTACTGGAACAAACCTTCCTATGGGTATATTCACATTCGTTTCCAAATCTTCAAGGAAATCATAATGTATCAAAAATTATTCTTTTAAAATTAATTGGCACTGGTTAAGGGTAACTTCCAAATTGTCATGTTTTAATTGCATTAATGTCTACGGTGCAAACGTAAAGTCTTCTACGTTTTATCAACCGATCATTAACAATCTCAAAAGTGATTCGAATTCAATAATGTTAATTGGAGATCTTAATGTTAGGCTGAACATCAAAACCGAATCTTTTCCGAATACTTCTTACTTATTTAAATTGATACGTCAACTCAACATAATCATTTTATTTAAAAAGTTTGACTTAGTCCTAGATTATTTTTGGCATGTTGGTCATAAATCGTCAAGAATCGACCATGCTTTAGTTTCTCCATGTTTATACTCTTGTGCAAAAAAAGCATTTTATGAATTCACTCTTTTTCTGATCATAAGTTAGTTATTTTAAAATTTTTAACCTGTTTCACTAAGAATTGTTTTAAATTACCTTATTGAGTTATCTAACAAGAAATTTTTATAGCCTTTCTGGAAGGAGGAATTTTCTTTATGAATCGTATGCTTTTAATTTTATAATATTTGGTACAGATCTCTTGGTAGAGACCCTTCTTTATATATCTTTTATCGCCAAAAATGTTGGAAAAGACTTCCATCGAAAATGATACTACAACTATTCATGACACTCGTTGAAATTCTATTTTTAATACCTGTAGATTTATTTTCCCTCTTATGCGACCAAGGAATAAGGAATACACTGAGGCTAAAATAATTACTGGAGCTTTTATAAAAATTGCACATTCTCTAGTGGGATCAATGATACCCGAAAATTCTCGGCACAATTTCAAATATGTAATAAATATTGTCGATTTTATCGTCCCTGCAAAGATTGTGGTATAACTTTTAATGGTATAATTCATGCTTTTAGCGACTTTCCTTTTTTAAACACCGTCAAGTATTTTATCATTGTAAATGAATAATTCATTCGGGATTTTAGCCCAAATTTTTAAAGTCATATATATTATTTGGCATGACATCGAAAACATTTTACAGTACAGAAGAAAAAACTAACAGTCCTAGTGTTTTAAATGTAAAAGCCTATATTGGCCAACGGAATATGGAGGAGGAACAAATTGTCACCACCCATATTGACACCACACGTTCATATCTGTCAATTATTTTTAATATGAAGCATCTATAAACTTATTTATATCTAAAATTTTAAGCATATTAGTTTTATATTATTTTTTAAAAACTCATAAATGGTTCAAAAATTTTAACTGGAATATTATTGTAATCCACATATATTAAATCCAACCTAACCGGATTATTATATGAAATTTCATTAATAAATATGAAAAACTAAATTGACCAAAAATCATTCAAAATCGACCTTTTTAAATGCATTTTTTTTAAATTGAAATGTAATGTCTATTCTATAACTTCCGGTAAAATATAAAGCACTTGAAGGTAAAATAAAAAAAATATTTGCTATAAGTAGGTTCCTTTATTTTCATCAATTTTTTAGTGGATATATACATTTTTTATTAATTATCATGAAGATAAAGTAATAAATAATTCATTTCTCAAATGCTAAAATTCTTTCATATATATAGTTCTTTCATGTCGAAATATGGTACTGAATTGTAGTTATATACTAATAAATTGATTTTTTTTAAAAAGGCTATAAACGCCAAACATGTAGATGTTGAGAGTTTTAAGGGTCATTTTCGGGTTCTAAGGCTTAATAACATATAAAATAGAATATGTAGTTTTCAGCAACATCGTTCCTCCCCTGTAAATCCAATTTTCTTTATGTCTGGAATAGTTGTTGCTTTGATTCCCATACCTTCGTTGAAGCTTATTGATACAACAGTTCTGTCGGCAAAAAAAATGACCCTAATCAACACCTGTTTCATAACAAAGGGCCGGTGCATGCAAGAGCCAATTTGATCTTATCACTCTCGGCTTCTTATTATATGTTCATTCATTTGGGAATGTTTGATACATTGATGTAGTGTTTTTAAATTCAAATTGTTTTACCCGTAGTTCATATTTCATTCTACAATTCATTTGCGTCAAAATTTCTCTCAAAAAAATACCAAATGTTCCTGGAACTTTTATTGTTGCAGTTTCTAACATGCTTTCACACTTTATACAAATTTGAGATCGTGGTGGTGATAAGAGATCAGGATCTGTAAAAAGAGTTCTGTTCTATATTTTTACAGTAAAAATAGAAACATCACTAATTCATCTAGTTTCATGACCAATTAATTTGAAAGGATTATGATAAATAAATATTTTTAGAGCATACAATGATGCTATACTTTGTTTATCTAATGAGAATGGCACATAGCTCCTGATAGAATAAAATGTATACCACAAGGAGGATTTTTTTCAAGAATAATAATCAATACTTATAACTATTGTTGTGTCAGTTCTTATTTAGGACTGAAGACTGATGTGCCGTCCAATTCACTTTCGGTCCGTTCACGTTCAATACTTGTAAACGTCGTTTAATTTTAATTCTGTTGTTTTATATCATTTATATTACTGACAGTCCGAAGTACACAAGGATTGAATGAACTGGACCTAAAATTAGACTGGATCGAATAAATTAGAACTGCTACAACACTGCCTCTACAACATCTCTCATCCATCGCTTAAAAAATTTTAAGCTAATATTTAGCAATTTAAATAAAGTTATCATTCATATCAGAAATAACTTTGAAATCATTGGTTGTGGTTGATTTAAATTATTTATAATAGATCAAGTGTTTGTACTCTCACCAAATGTTTGACATCCCAATCCTTTAGCCGTTGGTCAATATATTTGGTCATTGGAATATCAATTCCAGAAATCAACTTTTGAATGCGAAGGAGTTCCAAACCCATATGCATACCATGCCATTTTTTTCTCTCAAACAAATTTAAATTTCAAGTTATTGTAATTTTTTACCGTAGATGCAATTAAAAAATCATCGACTGGCATACCAAAGAGGTAAATTTTGGGCTTAAAATACTTGGTAAGTATAAAAAAAAAAATGTTGTGTAATACATTTTTAATTATTTTCAATATTTTTCATTGCATTTTCCTCATTACTATTATAATAACTAATCCATGTTTTTCTTGATGATAGATTTTAAATAAAGTATTACAAACCTCAAATGTAGTATACATGTCCGTTTTTAAAAAGTTATTTTATATTATCACATAAAATACGACAGTATTGGAGTTTAGTTAAAAGAATAGTTGTATATAATACTCATTGTAACTAATAGATTTAATTTTTTTCATTCATTTCCATTCCGTTTTTAATCAAAGATATTAATTTAAAAATAAATATACAACCACATTCTTAATTTTAATGTAAAAATAGTCATATAATTAATAAATACTATCGTACTATATTTGAAAAAAAAAACTGAATAAAAAGAAGAAAACCTTAAAAATGTCAACTTTAAGATTTCAAGGCCGTTGAACGATCTCCAAAACTTTTTTTTAAATTTGCCAGTGATCTTGTTTTAGTAAAATACATTTTTAGGGCTATGAATGCTTCACATTTTTTTTTAAATGGAGATAAATAGATAAGTCTAGTATATATCTATGAAAAAGAAGTGTAAATTTCTATCTACAATGTATTTAAACTGTTCATGAGCGTTATTTATATCGTTTTTGAAGTCGTAAATCACGGCATTACAATTGATATAGTCTGACCTAGGATTTTAAATAAGAAATAATCTGTAAGCTATACATTTAATTTATTACTGGTTCTTCACGTTCATTTAAATCTTACATAAGTATTTACTATTTAATTTATCATCTCCTTATATTTTTTTTTATGTAATCACTAAAATGTTAAAATTGTTAGATCTATGAATTTGCTAATTATATAATTTTATAAAAATAGGATATTACTTTTGTTCAAATTTAGTATGTAGAAAAAAAAATTCCTTTCTATGAAAGATTATAATGTTTTATTATATTTTCAGATACCAGGTTAAATATAAATGAAATCATTGACGTGTATTGGGTAAGCTTGATAGGAATAATGATATTATCAAAATAATACCAAATGTAAATTATTTATCTTATGGCAACAGTGACAAGTCTGATTAAGAAGCCATAGGAGATTAGGATTGTTTGATAACATGTCCTTTAACCAATCAAAGGAAAAACTTTTCATCAGAAAACAATATCCCAAAATACTTATCTAAAAATATGAGGCAAGATCTCTAACATAACTATTATTAAACTATATTCACTTTCATGACAACATCCTTGAGAAAATGACATAATGAGTAAATTTAGTCCACTTTTTGATACCTTTTAGTAAAAAAAAGAAGAAGATATGTTGATTTTCCTGAATATGTAGCCATTGATAAAAATATGATATGTTACTTAAGTATACGAAATATAAAATAATGTAATCATGGAATCTAATTAGATTTGATAATAAAATTTGGGGCGATGTGCTCAATAGCTACTTAAGTATAAAAGTAAGTATAGAATACTTACATTGATTTGATATTTATATGAACAAAAATGAAATTTGATATCGTTGCAAAGATTGGCTAAGAAGGAAATGCTATTTTGAATCGAATCAAAAACTCTAAGCCTTTAGCCAATCATGGACATGATTTTTTTACGATTTTTTTATGTACATATTTCTGATTAAAAAATTAAAGGGTGAAGATATCTTGAATCAGGAACTTGTATAGGGAATTGAATGGACAAATGACATATCCCAGAAAAGAAATTGATAAAAATCGAGCTGTGAAGATCATAAAATGAGTGATATTATTTTGCTTCTAATACGGAAAGATAGTAAATAAGTGAACATTGCTTTGCATATTGATTCTACCATTCTCAAGTTAACTTAGGTTTATATGCGAAACGACAAAAAGTGCTTAAAACTTCAAAAACTTGTTTTTTTTTTTAAATATTATTTTAGCCAGATAGGATATGTTAACAATATGGACCTGGCCATAGAGTACAAATATGTTATGGCAATGGCTAATATTCACACATCTGTTATCGGCTTCTGTAAATAATGATTGCAATCTAATAAAAACAAAAGGAACTAAACTATAACATTGCTAGTTTATTAAGACTTTTAGCAAATTATTTATTCTAATTTTTTAGACAGTCAAGCTCATAGTGACAAAATAAGTCTTCTCAGCAACAAAAAGGAGCTAGATTCATTGGCAAAAACCATTTGATATGTTACTATAACTGAACAATGCTATGTGCAAATGTAAAGACATGTAAAGTTTTTGTGAAAAAATGTGACTATGGCCTGTATTCAAAAAATTTAAATGTTTTCCACACCACTTTATAAACTAAATTTTTTAACTATACCAGTTATATTTCATATATAGTCAATTTAAAAAAATGTCAAATAAAGTTACTACCATTGTAATTACAAATATTATTTAAGGTATAATCATATAAATCTTCCTTTTTTGTATACACGTACAAATATATCTTTACAAATTATTTTCCCTACGAGCAAGTAATCCTAAATAATTATAATAATCACAATCTAATACAATATAAAAACGCCACTCAAAAATTTATAAATCGACTATCTTAAAAGAAAAACAATACTAAAAAAAATTAAAATTACACGTCAACATAAAGACCAAACTAAAAAAATTAAATATCAAAAATATCTTTGAACCAATAATCATTAGTGTTTGTATTTGCTAGTTTGAAATTTGCTTCTATATGTTGAAAAAACTTATTAATATTGGAGTTTCCGTACTTTTAAGTTTATAATAAATAATGAAAATTTTGTAGTAAAAACATTAATTTCATCGTGATGGAGACCCATGTAAAAAAAATGCTTGGGATTTAAATAACCACATACATATGGAAAACCATGAGAGTTATTTTATTTCTTATATCTTTCTAGATTTTGATAAAAAGAAATGGTATTTCTAAACAGGCGTTATAGTAAAAACAGAATCTCTCTTCGGGGCTCTTTCCATATATATTTCCCATCGTTAGCGTGTTAGTCACAATTTTATATTTAAACCAATAAACGAAATAGTCAAATTTTCAATTTGGTGGACTTTAAAGATTTTGTGAGTTGCGACTTTTTCTCTCACAAGGTCTCTCATCCGATCAATTTCTTTAAAAAATGCCAATAAAGTTTTACAGTTTTATTTACAAATAGTATTTAAAAAACAATTATATTAATCGTTTCTTGCTTTTTTTTTTCCCCCAAACTGTCGAAACGTAGATGTTTCTACACGCAATAGTTATATTATTATAACAGTCATATTAGAAAATTGTCTAAATTTTCCCAGACATATATTTAACCAAAAGAAACATGTGCTGTAAGTTTCATCAGCTTAAGGATTTTATGAGACTTTCAGTCTTATTGGCTTAGTATATAACATATTCAGAAGTTATTTTTGTGATCTAATATTCAAAATTTTATATGAGTAACTATCAAAATAAATATCTTAAGTTTATTACTTTTAATATGTAAAAGAAAGGTTGAACTGCATGCCTGGAAGTTTATTTAATTATTTTCCTTTAACAACGACGTAAATCGAGATTGTATTATATGATTATGTTAAAATTATAAGGGAAAAGGAGAGAAGAATAACGAGTATGAACTCCAATGCAATAAATTAATCAGCTCACGGCCATAAATTAACTTTTACTCATCTATGTTAGTTCAATAGGGTGGTCAAAATATTTTGTATCGCAATGTCGATTTTTCATAGACATAAAATATGCACTGTTATAATATATGTTGAGGAAAAAGCTTTTGAGGTTGCTTAATTCTTTGTAAGTGAACTAGGATATTTTACAACTTGAAATTTATAAAAATGCTTCTTATTTCTTTGAAACTACGTTTTATCGCAAAACATTTTTGTATGCTTCTGAAACGTTAAATATAATTATAAGCAATTGTTTCTTACCTTGATAATTCCTTGCCTAAGATAAATTTGTATGTTTAGCCATTTTTATCTTGTTTTCGTTAATTAAATTTATTGTTTACCTTAAAATGTGTTCTGTTTTTTTTTTTTTACTTTCTGAAACTCTTAAACATCGATTGTAAAATATATTAAGTTGGCAACGCTGGCAATTTTTTGAGAAAACATGGCAAATAATTAATCAAAAAGTAATGAAAAATCTTAATGTAAATTTTTTATTATATTACAAATGAGTTTGCTCACTCTTTTATTAATATTACAACACCTGCCAAATGCATAGAATTCTACATTTATTTAGAATTACAAAAAATAAAAATAAAATAAAGGAATATTCTCTAGAGTTATTTAAAAAAATGCAGGGAAGATTTAAGTGTTGTTAAAAGATGAGGAAAATTTCTCTTTATACAGTAAAAATATAAAATGTAATATAATTAAAAATTCCATTAAGTCTATATATCTCACAATTGTTTTGTTCAGACCTTCAGGAAGAAGAGTCCTGGTTGATCTGTATTTTTTTAGTTAGTTCCTTTGTCCTTCTTAATGATTTCTTGGATTTTTTTTTCTTCAATTTGTTGTTCATACCATATGAATAACAAATTATATCTTTTTAAAACTCATGTGTTTATAATATTTTAAAATTAGGACTATTTTTTTTTTTTTTTAACAAAGACTACCATAATTTTTTTTTTTTTTTGTAAGTCCATCTGATACCTGTCAAAAATTGATATGCATTTTAAAATTTATTTGTCCTAAACTATTAGCAATTGTTAATTTATTACTCGAAATAGAAAAATCAGGTTATGTTAGGATAAATTTGAACTTTTCCCGACCTTTTACGTACTTTTTCGAATAAACAGACTTTTAAAGCTAAACCCATTTAATAATTCGTAGTTGAGTATTGATACATACTCATTGCAAAGATATTGACCTTTCTTTGACCTTTACTGGATCAAAAAAGTCTTTATATCCAAATTTTAATCAATAAGTAAAGTAATCCAACTTTATTTTATTTTAAACTAGAATATAATTTATGTGCAATGTTATTCAGTTCAAATTTTTTATGACAGAAAATACGTGATCAAATTCAAGGCATGTACTTTGACGCAACAAATTCAAATACGTGTAAGACAGCTAGAGCTGGTATTCTTCTTCAGAAGTAATCTAGTAAAAAACCTTTTACCTCTCGCATTTATTATGGAATTAATCATAAGTACAATATTTCAGTCATGTTTTGGATCCTGATGTTCAAATATTCAAAAATGATATTAGAATATAAGGTTGTGAAATAGCTAGTCTTGTAGAAGATGTGGGACAAAATACCCTTGCTTATGTGAAGAAATGTATGGAAACAAATCTTCCTCGACACGACTATAAATAACTTGTTAACCTGTTAATTATATTCCTTGGTGATGAGCTTCCCCGAGATGTAAAATTTATTCACCTGATTGTTATACACCTCACCCGATGGATATCAGAAGTTTTATACTGCCTAAAAATGTGGATGTATCGATCACAATTCAAATTGACAGACATAGAGGAGCGAGGATTGTTTAATATTTTTGTGTTTATGGTGAGAGTGCATCCTTACGCCTGAAAGACCGCTCTTCAAGCCTTAAGACCACCTAATAATTATCTGAATTTAATAGTGTCCCTCCTTAGATATTCATCCATTAATCCAATAAGAGAGGAGCTGGGTATTAACATCACAAATGATGGGATTACCAAGCATAAAATCAACCATCCCATCGTTATTATGCTACGCGGCTCCCTCCAAAGGGTCTTCAAACCAACCCAAAAAACCCTTCCTCTAAGAATAACACTAATTATTAATAATAAAACAATTAAGGAGTGAGTGTGGAAGAGAGGTCATCCATACGATTCTGCATCTCTCTAAAATGCACAATAAAGAAGGATCCACAAACTATATGGGAAGTCATTATTTGATCCGTATCTCACGCCTAAGCAGTCTTTCCTGAGATACCGGGTCACATTTGGAGTATATTATATATAGAGAGAGTCGCCTTAAGGACTGGAACAAAAAGAAAACGCTCATCAATATTTTTCGTGACTTCAAGGAACTTCAATTGATATGGTCTGTAATGTCTAATAGACTCAGCCACTATCCTGGGAGAGGGTCCTCCCCGGAGAAAAAAAATTATGGTTTTAACGACGTGGCTCTTCTGTTCAGAATTGGATCCAAATCTATTGCAAAATACGATGGCAAGGTCCAAGTTTTATGTTTTTATTTTTTTATTTCTTTTCCCGCCTCCCTCATTTATTTTTTGTGTATTTTTTATTTACAGTATGTTGTGTCGACTTTTTTCTTTTACGTTTAGAACACTCCGACTGTGTAATAATAATGAATTAGCGCAATAAAAAAAAGCTAACATATTATGAATCGCAGCTCCAATTCCTCCTCCAAATGGTCGAAGATCATTGAAGCTTAAATGTTTTTAAATTTTAATTTAAAAATATATGCACAATAGAAATAATACTTTATATTCAAAATTTAATAAATAATAAATTAGTAAAATATTTGAATGGTTTATTAAAGAATTAAAAGAACAACTGCCCACGATGATTTTGTAAATAGTGAATTTAAACCATAATTAAAACGTAATGAATTACGTAACAAACAGTCCTACCATCTTATAGAAATGCAATTTAAAGGTTAAAATACCACCATAACACCATAACATTTTACTTGATATGGAACTATGTCTCAATTTTTCAATTGTTTTTACGTTAAAATAATTAATTTGAAGTGTAAATTGTATGGGTGTTATTTATACAAAAGATTATTTGGTTCTATACTTTGTATTTTTGGTACAAGGTGCAAAACATTTTCTATTTTATAGAGGAAATAATCAATAAATGGTTGATAAAATAATTTTTAAAAACTCCATGCTGATGTCCTTATTTGGAAAATATTCTCAAACTCCAACTTTGGATCCTTTTATGTCCTATCGAAAGCAGTGGAAAATTAAAAGGTACAATTGTGGATGTATTAATGTGTTTAAGATATTTTTGTTAATGTCTGTAGATAAATGTTTCTTAAATAAAAAACTTATTGGAATTCTTGAATCGGGAGTTAATTTTTATAGAAACAAGCAATGGACGTGTATTTCATGTGAAATATCAAAAACTTTTCGGTTGTAAACTCGATAAGGATGTTTTTTAACATTTTTCAATGGCACGAGCAATGAACAGATCATTGCTATTTTAGCAAAAAACCTATATGTTTTATATATAATGATAAAACAATGGCAAATTGACACTAATGGATTAGTATATATTGCAAACATTGATATTTGTATTTCATTAAGTATTTAGCAGTATTTTATTTGAGATAGAAAAAATATATATACATTGTTTACCTCTTTATACCTATATTAAATGAATATATGTATTACCTTGTTTATAATATATTTCATTATCACGGTCTTATATCAAGTTAAGCATTTAACTTCAATAAATTTCAGCTAAAAAAATCAAATTTTTAGATAATACACGTATTAATTATACTTAATTATACTTAAACAAATATACCTAATTAAAGTATAATTAATTAATAACGCGCTAACTAGGTCTCTAACTGTTTTAAATTTATGATTGAATAAAATATTTACTTTTTTAGAATTATTAAAAACATAGTGATGACACAAAATTTACAAGAATATTTAATTTCAGTTTTATCCCCTTTATTTTTTAATATTTTAAAAGGTTTCATTACACAACAAAAATGTATATGTGTTTTTTTTTGTACCATTCCTCTAAGTGTAAAAATATTTGAATTTTTACGATTTAGGGGCGTCTCGGACAATAATGTCTTCCATACCTCTCAACCAAGTTTGCACTCGCTTCACGTTGGTGTGTCGATCCTGTTATTGTTTTTGAAGGATGATATATTCAATAAAAAAGCTCAGTATTGCAAAGTATACAGTGATTTTGAGTTGTAATTCTTCGATTTCTTAAAAATTACGTTTTTGTAATTTAATCATGCTACTGAAAGCCTTGGGGTCTTACGTTGTGCATAAAACTTGTCTAAACTATGTAATTTTAGGAAAATGATGACTGGCAAGTTTTTTAGATGTAGCTCAATAACCTGAAAGTGTTAAAAATTTGAGGTTTTTTTCGAAAATTTTATCATATTCAAATTTTCAACAACACTTTCCGTGCTTTTTTAGAATGTCATAATGTTAATATTTTGATGCACTATCTGAGCCTTAATCTAGAATAATTGAAGATGGCTCTGCTTCATCCTGCAATGGAATAATTTTATTTGGTATGGTACGTATTGCTACTTCATCGACCCAAAAGGCAGTTAAATTCCCCATTTTTTTTACCTTGATAGTAAAGAAAATAAAAGTTCATGAACTAATCCAGACTTCAGAAATGATATTTTCCTTCTGTAGAAGGAAGATATGCTGCACGTTTATTGTAAATACCTCCCCTAACGATGATTCTTGAAATGTGCGGTCAGAGAAAGAATTTACTTTCCTTCATTGTCACAAACTATGAGAAAATTATGAAGAAATTCTTAATATTAAATTAGATTTATGATATACTCCCAAAAAAAATTGAGCCTTTTATTATAATTATATTTTTTAATTATATAATAAGCTTTTGTATGGATTTTATACAAAACATATATTTTATTTTTGTTAATAAATGATTTCTTATGATTTATTATATTTCTTATCACTTTTTTCGTGTTTTATGTTGATATTTGAATTATTTATTCAGTAAATCATGTTTTGTGGAATTTCAAATACCCAGCATTGCTCAGAATTATTTGTTCAACTAAAAGAAACGTTTGTCTACGTTTTTAATTTAATTTATTTTTAGAATGTTAAAAACATTACTCAAATTACATACACAGATACTCAAGTACTTGATTTAAATTTTATTTAGTTTACACATGTTTTCATTAAGATTTATCAAGCCTTTTTACACAAAACTAAGCATACAAATGATATAAGTTATTCTAATTAATTTTATTATTATTATTAGATGTCTTATTTCTTTTTTATATATAACACGTAGAGCGTCCCAAACACTCATAGCTATGTTGTTATTTATAAATCTATTAGACGTGCAATTTTAAGATATTATGTGTACACTCAAAAATGATCCCACCACAAACAAAGAAACACACTTTGATTATTTTATAAAGATAATTTTTTAGATTGGATTGGACAAAAAGTAATTTCGTATTTCCCGCCCTTTTTATCACTAAGTATATCTTGTTCATTATTAATCACAACGGATCATACAATACAGTGTTATAGATTTGTGAGTCTATTCTACATTTTTTTTTTTTTTTTTAGAATATTCACCATATTTACATTTTTAATTTCTAAAATAAAAAACTCCTTGAATGCGACCATGAAAATTTTTGATGTATACGGGGCCGATACTCTTTTGTTTCATATTACAAAACAATGGTGTGAGCGATTTTTGGTGAATAGGGGACAACAAGACAACAACAGGCCGGGCACATCTTTGATGACATACAAGAAGCTCAAGAGGTCGGATGGGATGTTCTTATGCAACCACCCCACAGTCCAGACCTGACACCAAGTAACTACTATCTATTTCTGTCTATGTGCAATGCGCTTAGGGGTACAAATTTGGCCTCAATAAAGTTTTTTGCCAATAGGGCAAGGACTTCTACGAGAAAGGCATTAGGAAGTTGGATTATTATTAATAGCAAATTGTCGAATAGAACAGGTCATACTTAAATCGGATGACATTGAAATAAAGCAAAAAATACAAATTAAACTTTTCTTTAACATATTATATTATATAGTAGTAAAAAACTGGATCCAATATATTTTTATTGATGAAATATAATATTAAAAATAAATTAATACATACAAAATATATATCAAAAAAAGTTTTTAACGAAACGTCAATATTTCAAAATATTAGATTGAATAAGTGGTTATTATAAACTTTATTATAATTCAAATTTTGCTATTGTACCATCTGTCTAAAACAAATTTTATTATGTATTATAAAATTAAATTCTTTAATATTACAGCATATAAGAATATCTATTCATTTATATGAAATATTTATTGTGATGTTTACTCAATTTATGTAAAATAAAGCGTACGTAATACGTATTTAGGTAACATAATGCCATATTCAAAGTACCATTGAAATTAAATGAATTTCCAAAATTTATTATCGTATAGCTATTATAAACCCTAGAACTGTAGAGAACGGATACCATAGAATAATGCTAAATTAATAGCAAATTAGTTTAATAAACGAAACACTTCTGTTTAATATAAAATAAGTTACATAGTTTAGTCAAAGCTGTAAATTTTCTCCTGCCTATAAAGAATTAATTTTGTTTGAGATAGACTAAAGTAACATGTTTTTTTTTAGTCTAAAAATTATTTCTCGCCACGGATAAGTTGATAAAATTGTCTACCTATTTAAATTTAGAAATTTATGATAGAGTACAATGATAAATAACATTCTAAAACACTTTACCGAACGGACACATTGCTGAATGACCAATTTGCTAAACGGGCATATTACCAAAAGATCATTTTACCTAACAAAATAATAAATATGTTCATGTTCAAATACTATGTATTTAAGATTTTCTTGTCACATTACTCCAATTGACAAAAGTTAAAATGATTAATTGATTAATTACTATCTTTAACTCTATAGACCAAAAAATTATACTACACAATAGACCTGTTAAAATTTTAAAGTTTTTTTCAAACCTTATAATATTTGACTTTTTCCCGTTCTCCAACATCTATAAAAACTTAATATACCGAAAACTAAATTTCACTTCTTCAAAAATCCTTTGAATTTGATACTCAATTCTAGAAGTACTTGATGCGCATAACACAAATATTAAATTGTTTGTTTTATTTTCATATCAAATCTGGTTGCAAAGATTTTTTAAGGTATTCGTATCTTTTTTTAGGTTTTAAACAACTTTCAAGTAAAAAAACCAATAATTTAATCTTTTTTCTTTCCATTTTATGTTGATTTCAAATAGTTACTTATAGCTTTAGATGCCATATTTATAAAATGCACTTTAATGGTTCAAAATCACCATATGTTAAAGGTTCTCTATGAAAAATGAACAATTTATCAATTATTTTTACACTAAAGAAGTATCTTTGAACCATAAATCCTTAAAATTTCATTTACAAAAATGTATTTGATTATAAGAATTTTATTAAAAATAAACAAAATAATCCTTTTGTGATATGAAATACAATACGCACGTCCACAAAAAATAAAACTTTCAATTTTTTATTCAATTACAGTAGTATTTGACGCACTTATTACAAATCTGTAATAAGTTTTCTTTTATATAATTGAGTATTTGAAAATTCTTTATGTATTTTTACCCTTTTTATATATTAAACCAAGTTTTGTGTTAGAAAAACACCAATCAACCACCCAAAAACTATTTTTTTTATTGAACAGATTAATTTTAATTTCAAATATTTTGGTCCAATTTATATACAATCATCCAATTTTGAGAAAATATCATTTCAAGGAGGACAGAAAACTACTATATTTTAGGTTGTTGTTTTTAAATAATAACACCACAATTAATCACCAGAAGAATGTAGTCAAAAGCATATATAAATTAGAGGTTTATTTACACAAGTGTATTTAGTTCTAGAAGGTTTAGTTCAGATATTATATCAATTTGTTTTCAATTTTATAGAGAAAATAAGCAAAACGAGGTTTATCAATAATATATACAAAAACTCAATTATTTACCAATTAATATTAGAATGAGTGTATTTCCTTTTTTAAAACAAAAATGCCCATTCTTGAAAATGACAATAACGGACATCTCTGCACAGTCCCTTTATACCCTTCTTGGGACACACAGTCTTCCAATGACGAATAAAATCTGGTCTATTGGAATAGTTATTATATTCTTGATCCAAACATGATTGTTTATATTGAAGATATACAACTTTTTTTTCGAATGACTTGAGAAACAAATAGCTTTAAGATTCTAATGAGATTCAATTCATGTCGGAAGTAATATAGGACATTGCTTTATAAGGTTCTCCAGAAAATATTTAATATATTACCTTCATTCATTTTTCTTCTTTCTTCACAAACAAGAATTTTATTTCAAGAATATTTGCGTTCATGTAAAAATAAAAAAACATATTTTAAGTTTTAGTTTAAAATTAATATCCTTTAATTTAACCTCATAATTTATAACAAAAATTAAGTAAAATGCTTATTGAAAAAAGAAAAACAAAATCCATCAAAACTTCAATAAGTAGAACATAATTAATCTATCATAATTAAACATTATAGCTAAAATTAATATCCTTAGGGGGATAAATTAAGAAGTGTATTGTGTTTAATCGAATATTTATAGAGAACTACTAAGAAGAGTCCATTCATGTCGTACGGAAATATGTTGGAAGTATTTTATTAAATAGGATGCATAATTCGGAGAAAATGTAGCGTATCTTGCAGCAGCAGCTGTAAGTTTAGATCTTATATAATCAATATTAACAACCCAGTATACAGTAATTTTCTCAGCTATACAATACTTATAATTACTAAAAAACGCGTGTATTACCTTTCCTTCTTGAGATATTTCAGTTCTTCGAGAGGAAACACCAAACAGAATAATATATCTTTTAATTGCCTCTTTCCTCTAATTGTCTCACAATGACAATGTAAACGACTATTTTACTACTCAACGATTTTGTCTGCAACCTTTTTACAGTGAACCACTACTGTCTTATGCTTATATAATGTTCATTAATGAATATAAAATATTTTTCTTCAAAATAACACTCAATCATTTGGATATATCACATAAATAGCATATGAACAGTAACTATATATTATAGTATTATTTTAAATTGAATTAGCATATGCAATCGTATACATCAATAAATGTAAGTTCATCTGGCAAAATGTTCGTTCGGCAAATTGTTCTTCGCTGAAATATACGTTCGACAAATGATCCTAAAGCGAAATGTAATTTGGCAAATTACCCTTGGGCAAAAAAAATTCTACTAAAAGTCTGCTCGCGGTTTAAATGCTTCATCACAGTTACAAAGAGAAGGGCAAAAACCGGATTAATATTTCAATTGTACCGGTTATTAGATGGACTTTCAGTCAACTTATGATGCTTATGAGTGAACTTATTCTTCAAATAATGGGGTTATAGTATCTGACCTACATATTTCCTAATAGCAAAGAGAAAAGAAAAAGTAGTTAGAAAAACTAGAAGTCTACTAATTTGTAATTTGATATTTTGATATCCCTATTCAGGGCACCCAAATGTAAAAATAAAATCTTTTCATGACTCAATGGAGAAATAAAAAACACTTCTCAGCATTTATCTCGTCGATAAGAAACTTTTTCGTGTCTATATTTATTAAAAATAATAGTTTTTTTTCTCAAAAAGTATCCAAAATGCCAGAGAGCAATAACTACAATTTTTGAGCTACCTTTCTATTATCTGTTCTTTTTCCACATCCACATAGCAAAATCTGACGTTTCTAAATGTCGGATCTCAGTTACTAACAGATGAAGAAAAAATTAAAGAACTCATTATAATATCGGTATAACTATTCAAAGTAATAATGGTTAAAAAGATTGATTAATATAAAAAAAGTATATAATTTCATTTGATATCTACCGGTTAAAAGGTGTTGCCTCACAAAAACAAATTTATACAGTGTACCTTGTGGTTCATTGTCAATAATTGGATTTTTTTGATATTTTTTTTTTGTCATGCATTATGCAAGGAATTATTTTCTTTGTGTTGTAGACCTGTTCAATTTTAATTTGTTTTCAAACCTTTTAATATTTGACTTTCTTCCGTTTTCCAAAGTATATAGAAACTAAATGTACCTTTCATTTGATTTTGGACTGTGACTAAGCCTGCCACATTGGGCTTAAAATTTTTTTGTTGGTGGCTCAAAAAGGAAAAAAACAACAACGTATGTATTCTTTTGCTTATAGCTTCGCAATGGCTGTTTACTGCAAGTTAGGGAATACCACAGAAATAAATATATTAGTTCCTATAAATCTAATTTAAACTATTAAGAGTCAATATATTTCTAGTATGTTATATTGTATTGTTTTTTAGTATAAAGTTATTAGCTTTATTCAACGAAAAAATGTATTTTTTGTGTTGTATTCTATTTTTGTATACATATACCTCAAGATAATAATAATTTACAAGAATATCTAAAAAAACTGGAAAAAAAATATAAAAAAACCAGCTTTTTTAAATAATATCTGGAGTAAAATTTACGCATGGTCATAAGCAAATGGTTAATAAAATATTAATAAAATTGAAGCCCAGTTTATTGGCTTTGATTTGATAGCCATGTCAATCCTATATGATAAGCCATCGCGAAGGTAAAGTCAAAAGAATACAAAGAATCACGGGGGTTTCCCCCTTTTTTTAGAGGTACCAACAATAAATTTTCAAGGACCATGTGGAAGGCATAGTCGTAGTCCTAAATCCCTCCGTCAAATTCTTCTTCTACACCATATAACAATCGATTGTAAGATAGTCAATCAAGTTTATCTTCAACACGAATTATTTTATTGAATATATTTCCTGTTCATGTTTGTGTAATCTATTAGAAGGTATAACTCTTCGGTTGGTTCATTCTTTTTATTTCCATCTATTTGTTTTCTGTTGTAAGGCATTATCATAATAATGTAACATTGATTGTACAGTTACGGATTTATCTACATCTTTTGATCTGGAACAAGGACTTCTACATGAATAAGCAAATGATGTGTTAAAATCACGAGGAATAAAAAAAAATGCTTTTTTATAAAATTAATGTAATTTTTCCTGTAAATAGTTAAGAATAAATGTTATTGAAATATTAATATTGGTTATTGCAAAAAAAAAGAAATAATAATATCGTGGAATAAATTAATTTGTACAAAATACAAGCCTTAACCCTTTCTAGGAGTTAGTAAATTTCTCTTCCTTGAGGGTTTTTGTTCCTCCTGTAGTCACTGTAATGGTTTATGGTTAAGAAGTAATAATAAAAGATAATAAAATGATAGATGTATGTTTTAATATAGGAAAAATTTATTAATTTCTTATTTGAGCCATACCCAACGAGGATGACTTATTTACCTTGTATTATCATAAAATTCCGCTCATTCCTTATCATCGACGAAACCTTTTTTTTCTCTGTTAACGTATAATAAAAGATTCCTATCATTTTAACCACTGACTTTACTTGATATAAGATATTCTTTGATACATTTTCAGAAATTTACATTAACGATTAAATGAATAAACTTGCTTCTAAACTATTTGATTAATACTTTATTCGTCAAATTAAAGAAGAAGTAAACTTACAAATGTATTTTTTGTATAAAGTGTACCGGGGGTCCATGAAAATCTGAATAATTACTTATTCAATAATGAGGGAGCTATGATAAAAAGCCAACTTGATTTTTGGCACAGTGATTCCCCTATTTATGTAGAACATGTTCCCAAAGTTTCATATTCATAAAAGTTGGGCAATTTTTTTTATTGTTGATCAAGTACTTGCTAGCGTATTTCAGATTTGTATTTTTAAATCTAAATTGAGGTCATAAGAAATTTAAATATTCCAATTTTGACTTCATTTTTGGAATTCTTACATTTCAAAATAGTTACGTACCAAATTTCAAGAGGTTAGCTCCTTTGGATAAAAAAATACACAAGAAAAAGAAGCGTGGAGTAAAAATACATAAATGCGACGTTAAATTTTTTGGTCTGAGACAAGTAGAGATGTCTCAAAAACGACTCTGAATTATGTAGTGAAATTTGGGACATTTAATTTACTCATAAAAATTGAGCTTGGGTGCCAAAAATCATCCAAATCTGAGAGGGTCAGGTGACTTGCCCTAGTTGATTTGAAATGGAATGATCCTACAGAGAACTATAAAAAAGTGGTTGAAAAGAGCCTTGTGAGGGTGGAGAGGGGACTTTTGACACCAGAAATGAAAGAAACCCATCTCTTCGCTTGCGAGACTCTTTTGAATGAGTATTTTGAGATATTTTGAACTCTTTTTTTAACAGTTTTGGCCCCACAACAGCCCTCATGCCAATTCCCTAAACTACATTTTTTAAGTACATGCCAAGGGGAAGGCCTGCAGTCTCCCTTATCTGAATTACATAATAAAGTAATATGGTGCAAAACATGATATTTTTAAATACCTTCAATTGAATTTTATAATATGACATTCGAGTATATGAATACCATGGTCTTCATACAATTAATGATAGATACTGAAAAAAAAGGAGAGTTTAATAATTAAGACAAAGTACTTTTATATTGCGCAGTAATAAAGATTGAAGGTGCTAATGTCGGGTTAAAATTGATGTACGTCGCATAGCCAAATACTAGAACAATAAATTTGTTAAATTCCATTTTAACTTTTATTTGAACCACTACATTTTAACTATAATTTTAAAAGCTATCTTGAAATGACTTATAAGTGCGATTAAACAAAGCAACGGATTGAAAAAAAAAATAATAACTGGGTGAAAGGTTATGAGCTTATCTACATTAAGTGTAATTGACATCAAATTGATTTCCCCAATTTAAGTAAGAAACATCCAGAATTTCTACAAGAATCCCCGTAACATTTCTAAACTTTAGTACACGCCTTCTGCAAGATATTCCCTCTCTGTAAATTGGCATTATGTAACATTAGGTACTACTTTATGATTGCAAATAAATTACAAAAATTTATCCCAAGAAATAAAGACAAATAAGGTACAAAAATAAATAAAACTTAAAGATCTAAACTTCTGTTTAAAATAAAAATACCCATAAACTGATTAATAAACTGGTTTAACTATGAAATATTATTCACTGACAAAAGTAATTTTTTTCAAAATTTTCGTCCTTTAAACTTGTTCATCTATCTTTAATTATTTGACCACCTTTTGAAAATACTCGCTCAACGGCAGCTGAGGACGGTAGTGTTGTATTATTTTGTAGAAATATTCTTTGAATTTTTGCGGAAGAATTAAAAAGGTTCAAAGAGTTGTCTTCTGCATTCATAAAATTTTCAACAATTTCAGCGGCGCTTTGATTTCTTTTGTATTTTTTCTTCATTGGAATGAAGCTTGATGTTGACTTAATTTCTACTAAATCCTCAGGATTTTCACAAACAATCTCAGTTGTAATGATAAGGCTAACCTCATCCACTAGGATTGTTTTCGTACATTCTTGTAATTCTGGAGAATCACTAAAGCATTCCAAATTTTTAAATAATGGAAATAACTAGCTGTAGCTAACAAGTGGATCTTATCCTTAAAAAGGTGTCCAAATCATTTTTCGATTCCATTTAATAAAGCATGTACTAGAAGCTTGCAAAATTTAAGACTGGGCATCACAATTTTCAGTTTTTTCTTCGCCACTGAAAGTGAAGGCAAAATGTCGCCAAGAAACATATTCTTCTCACCTTGCAATATATCTATGGCAGCTACAAAATCCTTAAAACACAAAATGTATTCATTAATTAAGTCTACATTTAGAGAAATACATCAATCCAAGATTGTTAAATAACTAATGAAGTTCATCACTACTTTTTTCAAGAGCTCTAGAAATGTCCAAAACACCATCAAATGTTCCATTCCACCAGGTCTCATTTAGGACTCTCAGAAGTTTCCCTACAATATCTTTAATAGTTTCAGCTGTAATAATACTACGACTTTGCTTGTTCCAAAGTGATTGACATTTTCCAAAAGCTTTGTAAAATAATTTGTTAAACACAGGATCTTTGAAAGCTGATTCTATGTCTTTCTGTGCTATCAAATTCATAAAGTTTGCAGCACATCTGAAATGATTTGGTAGGCGAAATTCTGAATCGTTTATAAAGTCAGGTGTTAATTCAAAAAATTGAATACCCTCATTCAGGAAATCATTTTCTTTTTCTTTTTCATTATCTTGGATTCTATAATTCTCAAAACACTTAATGAAATTTATTGCATTCTCGGTAATGATTCCTCCATGGCACTTATTTTGCAAGCCATAGTAGAAAATAATGCTTTTTAAGGCTTCAGCAATTTTATCGTGAGTGTGGTTGCCTTTTAATCTAGAGCTTGCTAATACTGCTTGACCACGAGAAAAATTCGATTTTATCCAATGCCAAGTTACACCAATATAGCCACGCTTTACACCTGACCAACAATCTGCTGTCAAACAGAAACAGTGAATATTTGAGAAAGTTTGTTTCATTTTTTCCTTCATGTTAATAAATTGATGATCAATATTTTTCATGATTATTTCATAAGAAAGGACATTTAAGCCTAGACAAATTTTTGAATGAGTATATTCAAATGTGCATCCCTCATTAAAGTTGACGGCTGAGATGATTTAGATTTAACGATAAATTCAGTGATTAACGAATTTAAATAGTTTTGAGAAATGTGAGCTCTAGAACTTGAACCTTTAAATTCAAAAAAAGATTGGATTGATGCTTGAGATTGTGAATACTTTCAACTTTTTCTTCCCTTTATGGGATTAAATGATTTTTTCAAATTTTTAAAGGACTTCTGTACCATGACGATACTCTAAATGACGTCGTAAATTGAATTTCGATCTTTCAGTCGCAGTACCTCTTTCCCACATTTTCCTAATTCGCAACGGAGTTTATAACTTATTTTTTCAACACGTAAAAAAGAAAAAAAATGGTTCTAAGTTCCAATCACATTTCAAAGATTATTTTTCTGCTTTCATTTTTAAAAGATTTTATCAAGAAATTTTTCAAAATGTCCTCGAATCATTTCAAATTAATACCAAAATTTCACTTTATATAGACAAGTTGTACTTTCAGAAGTGCAACATAAAAATTAGCCTTTTTTGGCTGAGGGTGTGCTATTAATGTTAAAATCGATCACACTCTCGTTTAATTTTGTTCTAGATTGATCTGTTCCATTAATTTAGTACTTTGTAATAGAGAAGAAGAATTATCCATATATTGCGTTAAACCTGGACGGCTTTAGTTGAATTTGAGCATATTTATTGGTAATTATGCTTTCCTTTTACAAAATACTTCAATGGTACAATAGAACAGTCTATATGATTTGTTAGCGTCCTTGAGAAGGGATATTCTAGTATTTTTTTCTTCTGATGAATTGATGTACAACCATTTTAATTAATTGTCTCCTTTATTCACAAATTGATGCAACCACATTATATATATTTAATTTCTAAAAAGTGAGAGAGAATGCATGCAACAGATTCTCATCTTAATTTATAAGTTGTGTAGTTGCTTTTCTTCTCTTCTCAATGACCAAGGATGTGTCAGGATGTTCAGGGAAAATACGTCTAAAAACCATGAGGGAAAACACTTATATGAATCAGATTTTATTCTAATATCAGTTTTGTAAACTATTTTCTAAACTTAAAACAATAATAAATTAATTAAATTATTATTTATTATATACGAATGTATATATAAATCAGAAAGGAACATTCGTGCTTGATTAGATCTAACCGCAATTCTACCAAATATTCAAATTACTATTAAGAACAATTATAAAATTGATAGAATTAACATTACCACCAGCAAATCAGATAATATTAAGTGCTGATGGGAAAAGGTTCCCACACGGTGTATCTTGTGGCAAGTTCAAGTGTGCTGTACGATTTATGACAACCATACATTATTTGCAATAGCTTATAATAATCAATATGGTTCCTTTAATTAAAATAGGTGTATCAAGAAATGTATATGTCTTTTGGTGTGCATTGGGGACAAAAGTTTGGGAGCCACTGTCTTAGGGGACATGTAATTATGAGGTGTCGTGCAATTTCTTCCAGTTAAGCCTGATCATTAGTTTGAGATTATACACAGGTTTCTCAAGTATTTTAACTTAGGCGTGCGTGAGATTTTAAGGTCTTATGTCAATTTAAAACATAAAAGTAGTAGAAAATTGTATTTCAGTTGGGAAAATTCTTTTTACAAAAAAGAAAGATTTATCTTCCAACGTAATTTCCACACTCAAATGAGATGGTAGTGTCTCTGAGGGAACTGATGTATGAGTCTTCATAGAGTGACCAACTACATGAGAGGAAAACTCGTCAACCGAAAACAGCAGAGAACCACAGATACAGTATAAAAGAAACTTATTGATGAGTAGAAATATCTTATTACCTAAGCTAAAATTATATATATATTCTGATATTCAAAATCCTTCTGCAATGGGATTTTTCCTTTCAAGTAATATATACCGTAACTACATTATTCAAGTCTCAATGACAGTGGCAATGTATTAATTAAGTAAACTTATATTTCAAAAAAATACAACAATTTAACTTATGAAAGATTTATCTGCTAGATATGAGTAGAAAAAAGTCATCTTCTGTATCTCAAAAAATTGTTATTTGCTGAAATTCATAGCTGATTGGAATCTTTTATTTAAAAGCGTTAAGCAATTAATCAAACATTATAACATTTTATTTTCAATTATAAATTATCTAGTTTATGTATATTAATGAATCGATGAAAGACTAATAATATTAAGTACTTGAACTTAAATGGCTCAAATTATATTTCACACGTCAATAATAATATATATAGATACAATAACATTTTTTTTTAAAACACACCTTATAAAGTATAATTTTATAGGAGTATGTATATACTTCTTGAGTCCTTATCAATATAGTTGGAAAATGTGGAGTATTATTTAGTCTTTGTTCACAAGTCCATTCCCTTTGTTTTAATGTCCAGTTCGTGTCTTTCAATATTTTTTTCGAAATTAATTTAGAGCTTATTTCAATTCCCTAGTTATAATTTAGTAGCCATTAGCTTAGATTTTTATTGATTTCAGTCTAAACTAATTCTAGAGTCCAAGACAAGCTCCTCTCAAGTCTCGAGTTTAAAGTTCCAGCTTGGTATGAAATTAATTCATAACATAACGAAAAAACCGAAATTTACAAAATTGATCAAAATATTGAAGTTACGGGAGATTTGTAGCTTTTAAAGTTTAATTTCACTAAACTCAGATATTTGTATAAACTTTATTCCGCTTCTTACAGAAGGGTTATTGAAATATTTGCTGATATATATTGTATTTTAATAAGCACTGAATATAAAAATGAAATTATCACATTTTCAAAACAGAAAATTTAAACTTTTTTATTTTTTTCTATGATTTGAATACAATTAGGCATGACAAATAATCTATTATAACATGATGATGATAAATGGATAGATTTGGGAAATATTAAGAGGTTTTATTTGTTAATTTTACATAGCTATTTAATAAAATTTCATATATATTGGTTTTTAGAGGTGTGACATTTATAAAATTAACTAAATTTTGTGATTTTAAACCAATATGACTGTATAATGTTTAAAAAGCTTTCAGGAGTGCTATAAGCGCTTTTCCTTGGTCATTTTTATCAAAAAATGGACCTTTGTGGACTATGTATGCGTAGAAACGATTTTTTAGTGAATTCAGATTTCATGGATTCTGCCTGGCCAACCTCTCGAGCAATTGCCCTGATAGACTTCCTTGGGCCCTCATTGACTATTTGTAGTATTCCAGACACTGTCACTTCGGCCTCAGCCCGTATTCCTAATTCCTCAAAATCACCTTTAGAGGGATTCAATTTCCCCTAACCTTACAAACAAACATCTAACTGAGTCGAGTCGCTGAGCTCGAACAATTGTTATCCTGTCTTTCCTGACGCCGATCCCAATGGGTGCTCCGTGGCTTTTCTAAATATTTAGGACAAATTATTTTTTCATTGATTCCATTTTTCTCCAACTGGTGTAGGTTTTAAACAGCTATCTGACAAAAAGTGCTTTAGTGCTCTCGTTTGCCCAAGAGAGTGCGACTTACTGATTGCACCCTGTACATACTAATAATTATTTTATTACACCATTGCTTGGGGTTGAGAAAACATTACACGTATTTTAGTTTAAAAGCACAAGAATTGCTAAACTTTATAATCATAAAACCTCTAAAAACTATTAATTGTCGAGTTTAATAATAGAATTTTATTTATATGAACTAATTTCAACCTTTTATATTTCCGAATCCAATAGACACTAATATTTTTTTATTATTTATATTTATTTAATATATATTACCAAGGACTCCTGTAAGCAGGACAGGGCACTGGGCTCACGCGTTTCCAATATGGGTCTTTGTTTATTTTATATCAATTATCATATACGGAATGTCTCTTGAAGTGTTTCGCTACAAAATAAAGAGTTTTTAAAAGTATTTTGCTATGGAAAATCATCTAAATAATAAAAATGAGGCTATACATTTCTAATAGAAGTGGTATTTTATTAGTACTTTAATCAAAAATAAAAATTAAAAACATATAAAAAAGAAAAGGCAATATCAAAAAGTACAAGCTTCTGAATTCTTAGATGCCATTTTCTTTTTTATATTAAAAATCGGATGTCATCATTCAGTTTAGCACTTAAATTTTTACACATGACATTAAAAAAAGTGAATGAAATTCTTCGAAGAAAAGCTGACTTCCTCGCACTTTACTTCCACAACGGCGATAATGTCAGAGTTTAAACTGTCTTGCATCCTGTCAATGAATGTGGCAGCAAATGAAGCTTTAGGATTTGGGGTGCCAAGTAAACTGTCTTTCTCTTCAGGAGTAGCTGTGATGTAAGAGAACATGGAGTGAGCATAAATACAGGAGAGGTAGAGAAGGTCGGATGGAGTGGACAACCCCCCTTCGGCTCATTATGTTAATGAACTCTTTCAGGACTACATGCTGATTGCTTGGACTATCGAAGGTTATTGAGTCCGGAGGTGTGTCTCTGACGACCATTAACTCTTGGCTGATCTTCTTCTTCAAAGAAAAACTAATATACCCGACAATAAAATAGAAATCATTACTCTCTCCCTTAGAAGCTAGTTCCTGAAGGTCATCTAGTTGCCAGTTAGTCAAAATAAGCTCAGCTTTTACCAGGTCTTCATCCAGCAGAGCTTTAATTTCTGATGAAGTCATACCTGAAAATTTATAAAAGTAAAATATTGTAATGATATTATTATATTGTAAAAATAAGTAATACCTAAATAAAGAAGCTTACTATTAACAACTATCTTATTTACCTGAGAATTTGACAAGACTCAAAATACGAATCTCTTTCTCTGCTTCCAGGATCTGTCTCACGCTGATGTAGTAGATACCTCTACTTAGTTGTCTGTACCAGCCGAACCTTCTTTCGATGGGATCAGACTGGAACATGCCGAGGAGTACATAGGAGAAGTCTACATCTAGGAGAAGATACTCTACCTGATCTGCTGTAGCAAAGCACGTCTGCTTTGTTGCTAGGAAGGTTTCCGGGGCCAGCTGCTTTACTGTTTTGCCACTCGATGAGAAAGTCGACAAAATCTCTCAAGAAAGAGAGGCCAAGTTTGTTCTTCTGAGAGATTGGTTCCTGAAGCTCATCTCTCTTTTCGTAGCCAACTCCAGGTGTCTTGACGTTTAGGATATTCTACATAGTTCTGACAAACTCTAAAAATTCGGATGTGTCTTTAAACTCTAGTCTGTTGTCTTCTTTGGAGTAGTACTTAAGCGCTCCAATGGATAATTCATAAAACACAGCATGCTGTTGTAGTTCGTTGAACTGTTGAGCCCTATGTGACGTGGTCGCACCTTGAGTTGGCCTTGATGACGCTTTAGGAGTTGAGAGGTATTTGGGACAGTTTGGCTATAGGGATGGTACTACATCTGGTTTAAGGTACCTGTAAAAGAAGGACAGTTATAAGCATACTATCTTCCCAACATTTTTTACAAATTATTAATCGCAAAAACGGCAATCCTTACAAAACGCATCAAAAAGTAAGCAGCTAACTTACTTCTTCTTTAGAGATTTGCCAAGGGTATGACTTTTTTTTAGACTCAGAGATTAAATCAGAGTCGTTGAAATGCAGGGAACACAGCTTTGTACTTTTGGACGGTCCCTAATCTGTCTTCTCCAGATCTGTTTCTCTTGGAATGGATCTCAGCCAGGCGGTATCATGTCCGGGGATTCTCTCTTTGTTGGCCACAGATGGATCGTCACACCAGACTGTTGTTGCTTGTTGCCATAGCCCGTTCTACGCCCTAGAGCACAACACTTAGTGGGCATGATTGGAACTACATAAGTAACATAACACAATAAAGATGGAGTCCACAAAGTAACTAATAGTTATTACTCATTAATAATGAGTAATAACTATGAGTCATTATCTTACCAAACACGTTGCATTGTTGTTGTTTTTGAATGGACCCATGTTGCACGCGTATTTGAATTCATATTTGCGGGTGCCCGGTCCTGCTTACAGAAGTCCTTGATATTACACATTGACATAGAGCTATTACCATAATGGAGTGACTATTGGCGCTGTTGTAGCAGTATTTTGCGGTGAATATTGTCCCTAGCTCAGTGAGGGGAACCTTCTATATTTAACAATAAAAGCTTGTAGTAAATTAGTAATTTATAAAGGAGATTCGCCAATTAAGAATCCATTGAATATCAATTGGGAAGGTAAAGTTGTTGTAGCTCAATTAGTATTAATATATTAATCAAGGGCAAACTATAAGAGCTGAATTAGAACATATCATAGGAGTTGCTAAGCTAGAGGCAAAGGTCAAAATGTTTGATCTTAGTAATTTATACACAAAATACGATCTAAACCGTCAATTGGAAATCTTATTGCTTTGATTAATTTATCCTATACATTTCTTTGTGAATGTTTCAATTGAAAGCAATTCTATTTAATATTGGACCAATTTCTTAATATATGTTTTACAATTTCAGCCTGTAATTTTCAAGAGAATAAGACATATTTTGATAATCAACTTAAGAATATATTTATATTTATAAAATATTATTAAACAAATAATTTTACTATATCCTAACACTATAAAATACATAAATATAGTCGAATGCTGATTATTTTATACATTGGAGAATATTCTTACACGGTGAATATAGTTACCAGAACGTTTTGAAATGCTCCCAAACTCTTTCAGGAAGCTCTTTAGGCGTATATTTAAATATTTTTAATGACAAGATGAGTAAGACTCCAATAATGATTATCTGCTCCTATTGCAGTTTCTGATATACGTGACTTTATAAGATTTGGAAAAGGGAAAACGGTTTCAGCCAACAAAACCTTTTGCAACAATTTGTTGAGAGTATTTTTGTTAAAAGCAAGATAATGATATGGTCGAAATATTTTTTCCGAGTGATACAGTAATTGGAACATAGTTCCTGAAAGATAACGTAGTCCTTTATCACAAATCTTGGAAAAGACGACAAAACTATTGAAAAGAATTAACGATTCCTCCTTGCAGGGATCACCCTCTCAGTGAATAAGTGCTAACTTACAAGTAGGACATTTAATTGAATGACTTATTGTGCGTGCCAAAAATCCAGCAATGTAGCATTAAGATGCTGTAAATACTTTACATCTGAAAGAAAAGTCTCAAGTGTTTTAGTTCAGAGCTGTTGTTCTCATCTGTTTTTGATCTTCCTCTGGATAAAAATCTTCAACAGTTAGCATCACATAATTCAAAGTTGACTCATTATACGATTCATTTAATAAAGCAGTTTCATAAAAAACCGACAGTTAGTAGAAGAACTTCCGACAATATTTTTGCTTCCACGAATTAAAAGAGATCGATATACAATTCTGAATTGTATGCAGGTAGGATTATAACTCCATCCATTGCGTAATCTCACAGTATTGAACCAAATTTTCAAATGATCCTGACAAATTTTATATTGTGCGAGCTCCATTGAATCCAAATTTGAGATCAAAAAACGAATAGATTTGATATTACCAAGAATGCCAAGAGACCTGTTTTTCTCATTGAGTTCTTTTCATCCCACTTGGATCAAGGAGATTTTTGTATAAATTTTCAAAATCATAAAAAATACTTTCTGCAAAATGAAAGTGTTTCTTATTCAGTACATTTTTATACTTCATTGAGCAACAGTTGAGAATGTCAAACACTTTATCATGAAGAAGAATAAACTGAGCTGTAGCGAGTGTATCATCTGTTTGAAATCCAGGAATTCCTTGACTGTGACACCATTTTAGGGCATGCCCTACACTTTAGCTTGTAATGCAAAAGCAAATTTCATTTTATTCTGATGAAATTTGATGTCCTTCTCAGTTAATTTATTTCTCAAACGAAGAATGTGTTCAATTTGAAGTTCATGCAGTTTGGGTATCAAATTTCACCGAACAGTTCCTCTCCCATGTCAATACAGTTCTTTGAAGTGTGTTAAAGCACCACGGATATTTTTAAAGCAATGAGGCACATCGACTATAGCAACTACATTACTATAGCAATCCTCATGTGGATGAGAAAAAGTCATCGATTGCTCATGAATAGATTTCGTTAAAATACTCCAAGCGAAGACAAAGCAGAAATATTAACTCTTACTCCATCCATTGTAACCGATCAGACCGTGATACCAACTTCAAATGCACGTAAAATGCATTCACGTAATATTTCAGCAAGCACACCTAATTGTATGCCCTTGCAAAGAAAATAAGCGATTGGCAGTTTCCAATAAGCTCGATAACCAACAAGCCTCGTTTACTTTCTCTTCCCCGTACTTCAAACCACATTGTCCGCTGTAAACAACAAAACCACGGCCCAAATTCTTGTCATACTTGATAGCTTCTTTTAAATGTTTCCCATCAATAACAAGAGCTGCATCTTTATACGCATCCCTTCCCTTATGTGAAAATGGTTCACGAAAAGACGCTTCGAATCATTTTGCCTTGTTCCACTAAAGTAAAATAATCAATAGATTATTATTTATTAAAGCGCATAGTTTCAAAATAATTCCTCTTGCCCCCACAAGTCGAGCCAGGGCAACATTTTTTCATTTATCTTTCTTTGATAGGCCAGTAAAGAGGAGAGTAGTCACTCTACTTATGTATATTCTCTATGATATTACATAATATTAATAAAATATATAATCTATTCATCATTACAAAATAATTAATATGTAAAAATTACTTGGTATATTTTCATTTGCGCATGCTTAACGCACAAGTATTGTAAATATGCATTTTCTACGGAATACAGAATACTTCTTCGTTTGACACAATGAACAATAGGCTATTGATTTGATTTCTCACCCTCCCACGTGCTCGTAAAGATACGAGCAGAATAATGTAAAATTATAATAATTTAATAAAAAAAATACACACAAAAGAGATTAATATATGTAAAATCAAATATATTCCTTCCTTCTTTCTTGATCAACTGGTTATAGAGCCGTAGCGTTTAATAACTTTGGATTCATCGTTCTCAAAAGAGTCATGCTCCATTAATAATCTTTTGACTACTTTTACAAATGTTCAAAATAGTCGATAATCATTTTATAAGTACGAATGATTCATCATCTAGAAAACATATTTCTTTAAAGTTCCAGTGATTCGTTAGAGAATAAAAATGTTTTTAAAGTCTATGTTATTTATTTTCTGATTGACTAAAATTACTACAAATATTAGAACACATTTTTCATATATCCAAAAAAGTTATCCCTCTCTTTTACCAGGTAATTATTATTGCGTTATTCATTTTTTTTTGTCTTTTTAAACCTTTCCTTCACGTTGTGAAAAATAACGGTAACATAATTAGCTAATTACATAATTGTTTCCAAATAGTTCAAATTTGTATGACACTTCTTGTCTTTGGAATTTATTTAGTTACGACAATATTTTTTGAAATACCTAAAAGTAATACTTAAAATATTTTTTGGATTAAAAAATGTATATATATTGCGTTCCTGAAAACCTTCATGAGCCAATACTAGGTTTAGAGGACAAAAATAATTTAACTATTGAATCACCAATATTTTAAACTTAATTTAAACTATAAATCATGGAATCAATATATATAAATATCAAATTTAAATAGAATGTTGTGTCTTGATTATGTAACTATATCTTTGTTTCTTCATTATACTCAAAATATTGGCGTGCCCCAATAATTTTGGCTTGAATTGTCTTTTGAGGGAGTCCAATTTTTATAAATTTATCGAATAGTGACATGAATTATTAGACGTATATTTAATATAAACTTTTCTACGATTAGCAAAATCTACAAATATTTGATAGAATAAATTAATTCTACGAATGAGGAACTTTATTTTGATTTGAAAATAATAAAGCCCACATTGCATAAAATTCAAACAGAATTGTAAAAGTTTTTGCTTTTCTTAAACTAACATCGACAGAGGACATATGTCTTTGGATTTGAAGATTTTGATATGATCATAATATATCTAATCAAAATAAGTTGATAAATGTATTAAATGATTTCTTAGACAAAGTAATGTTAACATAAGTAAATATCGTCATACAAAATTGAAATTACAATAAAATTGTAATTTTTGTTCGATAATATTATCTTTCTACTGTACTTCAAATAAGAGTCAAATAAAAATCAACTGACCGATTTTTTTTTTTTTTTTTTTAGATATGTAGTAACTAAAAAAGTTGATCTAAAATTGAATTTGCTCATTTTCATAAATACCGCCCCCCTCTCTATTTAAAGTTAACTAAAAATAAAACTTTTCGGTAACAATAGTCCGCCTCAATCAATTTTCCTTGGGGCAATATCATATGATTACTTCGTGTTACAACAAATCTTATAATACAAGAAATTTATCTAAATAAATTTTCAATCGAAACTATTTCATAACTTTTCCACTAACGTTTAGTTTTAATCGGTCAAAAAGATTTATTATTAAGTTATTTCCATAACTTGCATTTTTTGCTATATGTCCATACGTCCGCTGGTAAAAAAAAATCCATATTTACTATTTATGTTTCCCAAATGATTAGCAATTGTTATTTTTTAAATTAAAGTATACTGAAAGGTTAAACTACTATAAGTTAGACTTTTTACTGATCTTTTTTCATGAAAAAGCCTTTATAATTCATCACATGTTCGTAGGCCTCTATATTCTTTGATGATACCTACTCTATGGTCAACAAGATAATTACAACTTTTAAATTAATGATATAGTCAACAGGTTATCTTTAGTCATCTCACCCATTCCATAAATCAGGCTCTGACTAAAGAAATGTATCTTGGAGGTGCAGACTTTGAAAAAGTTGCTTTGTTGATAAATCTTCCAAGTTTTTGCATTTTAATTCTTTTAGAGTAAATAACAGCCTTTCTTGAGTTTCATTTCTCAAATTTTGCAAGGTCAGTAGTATACGGCGTTTTGATTCTAAACTTCATGCATTTACAAATAGAGCTAATCCAACAACTTCCTTGGACAAGTATCATAAGTGCTTGAATATTTTTTTTGGATGTTGACTTCGATATTTCTGAATTAATGGATGAATATTTAAGGAGGGACTCTATTAAATTAGGTGCACTTAAGACTTGAGGAGCAGGCTTCCAGACTCTGAGATACACCCTCACTATTAACAGGAATATTGCACAATCCTCCCCCCTGTATGTTAGTCTATTTGAATGGATATCAAAATATCCAATTTTTTCGGCAGTATAAAACTATATAGCCATTGGGCGTGGTGTATAACACCAGATGACATAAATTTTACACCTTGTGGTTGTACATCACCAAGGAATATAATTACTAGGTTAAGGAATTATTTATAGTCGTGTCGAGGAAGTTTCCATACATTTCTTTGCATAATCAAGGGACTTTGTCGCACATATTCTACGAGACTAGCTATTTCGCATTCTTCAATGCCAGTATCATACATAGCTATATTAATGGATAGCTATTTTTTTTTTTTGAAATCTTTTAAACATTTGAATATCAGGAGAAGATATAGATTCAAAAATAAGACTCGAATTATGGTTAATTCCATAATATATTGTCTACATGCCAGAAATAAAAGGTTTTTACCTGGTTTTTCTGAAGAAGAACTCAAGCTCTAGCAGTCCTACCCGTATTTGAATTTTTTGTGTCAAACAACATGCATTGAATTTGATCACGTATTTTCTGTCATGAAAAATTTAAACTAAATAGTAGTGCTCAGAAATGTTATATCAGTTTAAAATAAAATAAGGTTTAATTACTTTACTTATTGATTAAAATTTGGTAAATAAACCTTTTTGTATCAAGTAAAGATGAAAAAAAGGTTAAATTCTTTACAATGAGTATTTCTTAATATTCAATTACAATTTACAAAATAGATTTAGCTTATAAAGTATTTTTATAGCCTCTTTATTCTATTTCGAGCAATAAATTAAAAATTACTAATAACTTAGGACACATAAATTATAATATGGACATCATTCTTTTTACGAAAGCACAGATGAACATTTGACAAAAAATGCAAGTTATGGGAATCTTTGCTCCTTTTGGCCAGTTAAAACCAAACGTTGGTAGAAAAATTATTAATTGGTTTCTATAAAAAAATTATTCAGCTAAATTTGATTGTTGTAACACGAAGTGATAAGTTGAAAATTAGGTCAAAACACTACTTTTTGAAAGCAATCGTAAAATTTCCAAACTTTGGAGTCGTGGAACTACCTCTAAATATTTTACAAAACCGTTCAAAATTTATATACGATGTCTTTAGCCTAAAAGGAAAAATTTGCGACCCTCAGACCTCAACATTTCTCAGATCTAATATATAAGCTCCATCCTAATGTACGTAGGCAAGTATTACCCCGATGTCGATCCCTAATTCTATTCTGAGTCTAACAGCGACTAAACCCTATCACTTCCTATATAGTTACTCAATGTTTCTTCTACATCATTCATTTGTGCACGCATTAGGGATTACTCGACCTAAGATTACTAAGACATTCCTTCCTCTAAAATAAATGAATAATGATTTGAATTTTAGAAAAGAAAAGAAAAAACTGTTGAGATTGCCAAGAACAACAAAACTGGCAAACTAAATCATGCTTAAAATTTACTACCCTAACAAAAAAAATAACTATTATTTTTTTCTTTTTAATTGTGAAACAGTATTATTTCATGAAAAATACTATATTTACTTATTACATGAATCATTATTCTTTATTTAATAGTCGATCCTTTATACAATATGCCTTGAAAAAAAAAAGAAGAATTTGTTACATAAATATAAAGTACTTTTTTCTTTAAATCAAATTACCAAGACGTATTTTCAAATGCAGAGAAGGATTTATAAAAATCCTATTTAACCATAAATCTAAAGGCATTAATTTCTCTAAAAGCAAACATGCCACCACGTATTTGTATTATTGGATTATTTATCCTTTATGTGTTCTTTTACATCTTAATTGTAGAATAAAATACTCCCGATAATAATTGATGAATTTTTTAATTCCCTATGCACATATTGGTATATGTATCAGTAGTGTAAATGCTATTACAAATAATAATTTATCATGTAAATACATTGATCAATTCCTTGTTCATACATAATCCCTTATATATTAATGGATGATGAAATTTGGTAATTCATTAAAGAATGCCAGACCGAGATCTATGTAAAGTCAAATTTTATTAATTATTTTTTTTCTTATTAAAAATAAGTAAATTATTAGAGCTCTAGTCTAACAATATTACATTATGCAACTGTATTTTTGTCTAGAGGCTAAAAACTACATATTTTTAACGCTGTTAATTTTGATTTATTCAACAAAACAACGACAAAAGATGGGTAAACCCGTGTTCCTCACTTTTGATATTGTTTTCCCATTTAATAATCCCCCGAGTCAAAGTATTATGCCATTTAGCTAGTCGCTTTTGTAAAAAGACCGAGTGTCCTCCACCACGAGTGCCATTTACTTTGGGACAATTGGCTCTCAATTTCTTTTCAACAGCTTTCTCCACTTGAAACTTGACCAACGATACGATTGGATGTCCCATTTTCTCTTCTTCTTGCTCCTTTCCATTCTTCTTATCTACCTTAGTAAATACTCCACTCAATCCACAGAATTCATTTAATGTTATTAAAGCTTTAGAACAAGAAAAAGACAATATAACCTTCAACAAACGTAGGTTTGGTCTTTTGAGCCTCGTGAAGAAGATACAATTTTTAAGTATAATTATGATTGAAAACCATTTTTTTTATTTACTAAATATTTTTTTTCAATTTTAAAAAAGATAAATAAATAAATAAGAGATTTTTGAAATTTAGAAAACATATACCTACAAATTATATGATTTACTTTTGTTGTTTATTTAGATTCTTCAATTTAAAAAATAACTCTAAGTGATAGAGAGATCTATAATAAAAAGGAAAACTCAAAACAGCACTATATAAGTCATAATTTTATATTCATCGGAATAAAAGCACTCAGGAAATCAAAATCTTAATCAAAGGGCCAAAATAAGTTGTTATTTTATCGGCTTGTGTTATGAATTTACAGGTAATTAAATATCCGGGTAAACTTTTTTACAATCTTTTTACTTACAGTTGCCAGATGGTGAATAATTCTAAAACCACTTATTCAACCGGATTTTTGAGAGTTGGAGAGAGTTTATATGATAAAGCTAATTACAGCCACCCTTGTCTCAAATTGACCCGATTTCAAATTTAAACTACAAAAAATACCTCTGTTCATATTTTTCAGACTTTCAAATTTCTTTAATTTTCAAAATAGACCCACCATTAGGAAAAGTGAAAAATTATTACTTTGTATTATTAAAGTTTTTGCACAAAGATTGTATTACGGTTTATTTTGACCAATTTATTATATTTGATCTTTTATGTTATTCATTTTCAAGATAAATTTATAAAATATTTATAGATATTCGCTCGTAGATAAAGTATGTACATTTTATGTAGACAAAAACACTTTAGTTGAAGAAACAGTAAATTTAGAACTACCAAAATACATAAAACGACATATTTATTTATCTATTTGCAAAAAATTATGTCAAAAATGCAGCCCAGTAATTTAATTATCTTCCATAAAACAATACATATTTGTATGAAAGTGATTCATTTTTCGACAAAATATAAGATAAAATTGTCCTCACTGACAAAAAATGAAAACAAAAAGAGCGCCACTCAGAACTAAAAAGTATTACTCTCTTGGTACCACAATGTAAACCATAGCCTACTCAGACATATAAACAAAGTTTTGTTTATTCACCATTTTAAAGAATGCTAGTGAAAAAATTCAGAAGGTTTGAGCTGATATGGCCAGAATTTGAAACCTGGTATATAACGGAGCTTCAAACTACATTGAAATTTTGATATCGACAGCTGTCGATAGATCTCATGATGAGGCAGCATCTAATTTTAGGAACCTAAAGGGTGAAAGGTTTTTTTTTCATTTTATTCATCAAATAAGTTATACTGTATCTCATAGGAAAATATAATTTATATGCCGACTTCCTCGGAAGTACTCATGCTAGAATTTGAAAGGAAGTGAAAAAAGGTCAATGGGTTAAATTAAAATGAATTACTGACTTTTTTTTATTAACATACATTTTATAATCTGCCTTTCTGGGATTGAAACAAGCAATGTTAAAAATATATATTCAATAGCTAATAATGAGGAAGTGCATACTTTCAGAAATTATTTCACAAAGATAAATCTTCTAAAAGAGAAACTTCTTTATATAGATATGTTCAATAATGAAGAAAAATGGAAATATTACAATAATTTATGGGGTCTGATGATTATTATGGTCGATATAATTTAATCTTTCCATTAATAGTTTTATGTTGTAATATAAATATAACAGTAAAGGCTATTTATATATCTATGTACAAGACATATATCATATGATATGAGGGTAGAAATCCTTTAACGCCTATCGTAAACATGGCAATTCTTTGTACACATAGATAATTAATTTTTATACTTGAATTTGTAGAATTTTTGGTTGAAGATTTTAAAAAAAGAAATTAAAGATCATGTAAAAGTTAATTCGACTTCCTACTATGGTCATTTGAACACATCCCTTTCCTTGGTCATAAAAGTGTAAAGATAATATT
Organism: Lepeophtheirus salmonis; assembly: GCF_016086655.4. Lineage (NCBI taxonomy): Eukaryota > Metazoa > Arthropoda > Copepoda > Siphonostomatoida > Caligidae > Lepeophtheirus > Lepeophtheirus salmonis. Next base: position 20,317,854 of record NC_052134.2, read on the forward strand.
AAATTCTTTAATTTTATGTTCAATTTGAAGGTAAATTTATTTTAATTTGGTAGATCGGAGACACTTACAATACATTTTTCTTTTGACTAAAAATATTGTAAGAATTAGAAACGAAAAAATTTAGTAAAATACATAAATATTTTATTGTTCATACTTAAATCTATTTTGAGATTACACAAGCCAGTATTTTTTTTAGAAACTGAACATTTGTATGTGACACTCGTCCTATGTTATAATTAGCCCAATCGCCAGAAACAATAGATTTGAGTTAGAAAGTAAAAGATTAAAACTTAAAATTACTTAAAGTAAGTAAGGGGGAATATAGATTGAAATAGTAATGAAAAGAGATGAGACCCAATTTATATATTTTTATATACAATGTCTTTAATTAATATGTGTTACAGATTTAGTAATATAAATGACTTATTCATATTTAATTTTTAACTTTTTATGCAATCTAATTTATTAAGTTTTCCATTAGAAAATTAAAAAATATTATCAAAAATAATTTTTTGACAGCAATTTTTTTCAATTTTTCTTCATAAGCTTTATTCTTTAGTTTTAGCTATAATATAAAATAGTTGAAAAAAAATATGCAAGATATGTTATTTTTTAAATATAATCCTTTCTGTAGTAACTGTATCCAAGATAGTTTAATAAATAACGTAATTTTTGAATATTAAAATAATTTTTATCAAATTCAAACTTTTAATTTTTACCTATATATTAAGTCTAGGTTTCAAAATGACTTTGAATCCTACTTATACCTTAAAAACGGGATTTTCTATAAAAAAAGAAGCTTTAAAGGACAAACCTATTCAGGTTCAATTTTTGAATGGTCCCTTTCTTATCAACGGCTTTGATAAAAATTTCCCTTAAAAAAAACCGAATACAATGAATTCAAAAAAAATTTGCAAACGTTTTTAATTTATTGATTAAATTTTCCAATAAACAAACTGCAGAGGAAATTCTTATACAGCTTTACATCATTAAATAAATTAGAAAAACATTATTTGAATAATTTAGCAAAAAAGAGAAAAAACGTTTTTTAAATGATGAATCATAAATATTTAGATGTTTAATAATTTCTTAAAATGATGACTCAAAGCAAAAAATTAAATGTACTACCATATATAAAAATTGTAGATGATATCTTTTGATCTCAAAGATCATACATGTGGAATCGTAATTATGGTTTATTAATTTTTTTAGAGGTTTCGTTGTCTTACAGAGTTAATTTTCTATAGTGGTACACAATTTTTTTATTTTCAATCCGAAACGACGTTAGTATAAAATCACAGAGGGGGACAACAAGACATCTTATCTCAGAACAAAGCAACCTTAGGATCTTGAAATGAGCAAAGATAATTTCTAAATTTTTTCAAGGCAACAAAAATTCGGGCAAAATTTTGCTCGTGTTTTATTTTGTTGAAGTGGGTGTATATATACATTTTCTCAAGTAGGAAGTACTTTTGTAATATACTTTTATTCTAAAAGGGAATACAGGATCTTTTACCGAACTGTTTGTTCCGAAAATAGACAAATAAAAGTCACAAGTCATTTTATTCATGAGACGATCTGTCAAGTTATCATCTGGAGAATATTTGAGTTTAGGGTTAACACAACTTTTGGTAATACAACATTTATTTGGTATCTCCCAAGGTCAAGGTATCTCAAATTTTATTTACTATTTCAGTAACACCAAAACAAAAAATATTAATACTCATGGAGTATAATGATAATACTAAAATACAATCGAAAGGCTGAAATATCATATTAGCTTAAGTTTTACTTGGTTTATTCGTCGTATTCATAAAACTTTCGTATCTATAAAAATTCAGAGATTTTCATAATTAAACCAAATCCATACCCTCCCGTATCCCCAGAAACGGACTCTCTGTTTTTTTATACTAGTTTTAAGTGGGAATGTTCTATAAATGATACATAGTAACAATACTATAACTAAAGGTGTAGTACGGAAGAAGTGCGTTACTTTGGAAAAAATAAAAATATTCTATGGTCTGATCCTATCCCATACTTTTAAATTGAAGGAAGCGAAGCAAGAAGATGCTCTTCAAATCTTTTTCCCATTTATTTTTCAACTTCCTTATGTCTATCTAGGATCCTAAGAGATGTAACTTTTATTTAAACTTCAAATGAGACCAAACCTTTACAGTTAACTTCTTATAAGGACTGATAAAATAAGTTTTCTCTTAATTAACAAAAGATCACATAATTTATGGAATGAGAATAACGCCCCAAATGTGTTTTTGATTGATTTTATTGTTTTATACGGACTCCCACAAAATAACGAATGTTATGTCGTCTATATAATAAGTGCAATTTATATTGGAATATGGAAAGCCTTTTATTTGATCTCTGTAATCTATTTCTTGTATTAGCCCATCAAGGCATATAATAAATCATAGTTTGTCGTAAGTGAAGACAATAAAAAAAAAACATCCTCAAAGAAATGACCAAATTAAAAAATACTTTAGATTTGTTGGTTTAACAAAATATGATGATATTTTTTTATCAATGAATATTTATTGATAGTGCCAATATCAAATGTTGTTCTCTGTATGCCACAAAACCAAAGAAAAAAAAAGTTAAATATGAGTCCGTATAAAAAAAATCGGCTTAGGATTTAATGTGATTATATTGGGTTTGGGAAGAAGTAATTTTTATTTCCCACCCTTTTTTTAACAAGGTATATATTATTCAATATCGGTAATACCATAAGGGGCTGAAAGGGTGAGTTTATACTACATACGCTTTTTGGACAGTGTTGCGCTTGGTCAGTTCCGTTGTGAATTATCGTGCGTCGAGTATGGAGGTCTCAAAAGAAGAAATTTACCATATTTTTATTTTTACTATCTGAAAGGGAAAAAGTGTCTTAAGCAACCCAAAAAAATTGCAATGTATACAAGGTCAATACTATTTTGGTTCGTGTAGCCCAACCGTGGGTCGAACAATTTTTTTCCCTAGACAATTATGCCCTTTAGTGTGAAGAACTTGACCGATTAAAACTTGCGATAGAACAAAAGCAGCCAGCATTGGTTAATAGGAGACAAAAAGAAATCATAAAGAGAAGGCAAGGCAGTACACAACTTTAAAGATGCGCAAGAATCTCCCAGAGCTTGGAATAGAAGTTCATATAGCTCTGTCCTACTGTCTGGATCTGGCAACAAGTGACTACCATTTCTTATTATCTATGGACAACTCCTTGGTAGTACAAATTTGGCCTCAATAGAGGCCTGTGAAAATTGGATGTCCTAGTTTTATTGCCAATGGGAGCAGGGGCTTCTAGAAAAAGGGTATTATGCTGTTGGATTCTCGTTAAGAACAAGTTATCAAATAGAAAAGGGCATAATTAGCATAAATTGGATGATTCTGACACTTTTTAAAATGTATTTAAATATGAAGTGAAAAATACGAAATTACTTTTTCCCCAACCTATTATGTTAAATTTTCATTTTTGTTCGCGAATTAAATTATACCCATACCCCAAAAAATTGTCTTATATTATATAAAGGGCAATAAAAATCCTTTTATGTTTTATTGAGCTATTTTTTAATATAGCAAAGCCCTTCCACAGATAGCCAAAGTTCAATCACCTTTTTGCATCACTATTGTTGTATATTTATTTTTTTAAATAGAAAACACAGACAATCTACTTAAATCTGACAAAAAAATGAATAGATAATTTTGCATTAAATTAGATTTTTTTTCTTATTAATCATATCGTATATAACATTAGAACCATTGAGCAAATTCTAAAGTTGCAAGAAGTTTCAAAAATAAATTTAAGTAAGAATATTGTGTATTCAATTAATTTTCTAATGCATACCCATTCTGAATCATTCTGTTTGGAGTAACTATAAATATTGTAAGGATAATTTGTGTATAATAAAAGAAATTAATTTTTTTTACAAGAAAAATAAATGATATAATAAGTATATTTAAAGTATATTAACAAAAAGACAAATGTGATACTACAGGGTGAGAATTCAAAAATTAGAATCCTCTTCGAGGCTGTCTAGCCTAATTTATAATAGTTTGATAATTTTTTACTTGACTACATTCGAAAGACCTGACAAAAAGCATCAATTTGATGTTTGTTTTATTTTTATGTGAACAGAAATGTTGTAGCAAAAAGCCAAGGGCAATCTCCCCCGTAATCATTCAATCTCCGACAAGAAGATATTCACTATGGACACTGTTCTGAACGGGAGAAATGATTACTTATTGACTTAATCAAGACCTCAGGTCATGCTCAGGCCAACGAGAAAGTCAACACGGACGTTTAATTCAAGGTCCTCAGGCACCTACCAAGTCTGGCCATGGTTAAAGGGCATGTTCCTCAGGGACAACTTGGTGTTTAACCAAGACGGCACCCCGTCCACATACATCCTAGAAGTAACAACACGGCTACTTTTGTCCTCACCTAACGTGACCCCCCCCCCTTGGACTTCCGAATGTCGATTCCCTGAAGCCCGTGATCACAGAGGAGTTGAACAACTTGTCCTCGGACTTCATCAAGCTGCGCTTCTGATCGTCACCGTAATGAAACCATTATTGAGAATGGAGGGGGACATATTGGATAAAAAGTCTAGAAAATTATAAAAATTACCAACTTTTGTTTCAATTTTGTGCCATTTTTATGGCACAAAATTGAAATATGTAGAAGGAAAAATGGCTTTTAAATTTTTTAGTCCTCACCCTGTAAGAGAACTTATATCTAGATTAAACACAAGGGTAAATGTAGCGGCCTAAGACATAGAGATAAAATTACAATTCAAAGAGGGTAATATTCTTATTTTTTCTCAAATGTAGTAAACAAAGAAAGGAAAGCTAGTATATTTCACTTTTTAAATAAATATACTGCATGAGCTAAAACATTCTTTTCTTATTTGTAAATGAATATAATGAGCCATTAAATTTTTCAAAGTTGAATTTTTGACTCACAAGGTCTTTTTTTGTATTAAAAGTTGTAATATAATTTGTTAAATTATTATTATAATGAGTTTTAAATCTTATATTACTAAATTGAAGTTATATTCATGCAATGTTAGTAGTATTTGTTGCAAGCATAAGTATTGTAGAAGCTAATTAGAATAGAAAATATCAACTGATTTAGTAATTATGCTTCAAGTACAAATACGTAAACTTAAAATTTTTCTTTCATCATTTGAAAATAGGTATTTGATAAGGTCAAATCGTTCAATTCCTATTTTAGTAACCTTTCAAATTACTTGGTCAAATCCGGTTGGTATTAGTTGTTTTTTTAAAAGTATAAAGTGGTTTTTTTTCTTGTTATATGTTGAAATATTATGTATTTATTCTGTTCCACAGAAGTATACATATATTTATCGCTTTGATAGTGAACTGGGATATTTTACACCTCGGGATGATAAATATTAAAAAAATAAGAGTTAATTTCTTCTCATGTTTTTAAGTTATACATTTTTTATCATTTTAATTTGTATTTACGAGTGCAAATGGATGGAATAGTCTAAAAAATGATTTAAAATTTAAATAACATTTTTATTATCATGTTACAAATGTTTATTACGTAATTGAATACATTTTTATTGCATTTTCACTAAACGAGGGTTACAGAAATAAAATAAAAAATCAATCTAAAATTTACTGAAAATACTATTATGTTAATATCAATAATAAAATTCCAGTTGTAGCAGTTATACTATTTAAATACTTTAAGTGGACTAGTGGAAAAAGTTTAAACCTAGCTAAATTTATATTGTGAACTTCAGCTTCAAAAGATGTAATAGGTAATTTTTTTCTTAAAGATAAAAATAACTTTGAACTTCTAGCACTCAATTCACAACATAGTTAGTCTTAATATCTATTTTTTGACGGCTAAAAAAATACCCTTAATAATCCGAAATTTCTTTTTTTGAACCATATAAAGGTTATTTTCTTTTTCCTTAATCTAAAATGATTTATTGTTATTTTTTGCCTTGAAAGATCTAAATAAAAGAAAACAATATAATTTAGTTTGCATCTTTCCAACTTCAAAAAATATTTTAATTGTTTCTGTATATTTAAATGAATTCGAGAAATCACGTTGGAAGTAAAAATTATGACAAAATTGACCTTTTCATTTAAAATCTAATTAATTCTTCATTTGTGATCACAACGACAAAATCATAATGAAAGTAAACTCATATAAGTTTATATTAAAAGAGAGAACGGAAAACATTAATAATGAAAAAGTTATTTAGAATTTCTTGCTTTCAAAAATATTTTGTATATTTATTAAATTATCTAGGCTTATTAATAGTTTATAAAATGTTCAGATTTTTAGGCCTCAAAAAAGAAGTTTAAATTTAATTTTTATGTTTCTTGAGGTTAAACTTATCTAGAATAATAGTGTTTACTAATAGAATTAAAAATGTTCTTTTGAATTAAAAAACAAAATTAAAATACGTTTTCTAAGTTTTAACGACACTTTTAAAGCGAAGAAATAAAAAAATAAACAAATTTTATAAAATCATAACAGTCTTAGCATAATACAAATAACCCAATAAAAACAGATTAATTTTAGTTATTCCCTTATGTTTGACTAAATATTATGAATCAAATTGCGTCTTCTTGTGTTGATCCAATATCTACTAAGCAATTTTGTTACTATATATAATAATATTGCAATGAATATTTAACTCATCAACTTAAGAAAAATACTAAATTTTTAGAAAAAATGTGTGTTTACAAATATAACATGATGTTTTAAATTCAGAAGAGAATTATTCAACATTCAAAAACTATTTCGATGTTATAAATTCGAATAATAAGTCAAAGTTCAGAAGTGAATTGACATATAACAAAGAGAAAAAATACAAAAAAATGAATTGTTACAAATCACTCAAGATCGAAATTGAATAAAAACTTTCAAAAGTCTGATTTCATGGATAAATTTACTGATTACTCAAAGATTTAAAAACTATGTATGTTTATTGCCATTTGTATCTTGTTCTTGAAAAAATTTAATTATATAAACAGCTGAATGAATAGAAAATATATTATTATTTAATTATATTTGCATGTCGTCAATAGTTACTTCATGAGTTTTTACTTACAAAACCGCCTAAATAATAAAGTCAAAAAAATTACAGACAAATTGCAAAAAATTAAAAAATAAGTTTTTCTTTTCTTATGCCTTAATTGTACATAGGTTTTTTCTTTTTTTAATTTGACATCATTTTGAAGTACTTCTGAAACTTTGACCAGATTAACAGTAACAGTTATTGATGGCACAGAAAAAATAATTTAAGAAGTCAATATCAACACCTAAACACATTTCATGATCCATGATAATTTTGAATTTGGTCAACTTTAAAAAAATAGCAAATACACTATCGTACATTCATATTTATACCCTAATTGATCAGATGGAATTGTAAAAATTATGTATAAGTAGATATTTTGGAAAGAAAGATGGGTGATAATTGCAACACGAGACGGTTGCAATTGTTCCATTTCTTTTAATATTCAGAAAAGTACATCATAGGTGTATAATATAAGGTGTAGCAACATAACTTCCTTTTCCTAAAAAGTAACGAAACAAGTTATAAAAATCGTCGTTGATCCTATAATTATATATTTCCCCCCCATTCATATGATGGAGAAGTACCGATTAGGTATAATATGCCTATAAATTATAAAAGTGCTATTTTGGTTTCATAGTAATATTACACTATTTTGAAAATCCTTTCAGGTAGGTGGTGACTTCCCCCCAGTCTACCTTCATTGAACAAACCGATTTCTAGTGTTTGCCATACCCTCACAAGTGTATTGGATGTTGGTCTTTTAAGATGGGATTATAAATATCCCATGAAATAAAAATCTCTAATAGTCAAATTGGGAAACGGTCTGGCTACTCCAAATCTCCCTTATTGAAATGAGGAAATTTGCAAAATGTTCCCCAAACAAACATAATTGCTTTTGAATTGCGATTCGTTAGTATGTTCTTTTGCAACCAAATATTTATTAGGTCTAATATATCCATTCGTAGAGCGAAAATATCATCAAACATATTTACATACCGATCGATCTCTTTCTGAATTGAAATTTACGTTCGGAGAGTTCTTGCGCATTTATCATCTTGTAATGATGACGATGAATGCCATTTTGAAGTATTTGCCTCACTGATCGATTAAAAAATCCAAGAGGAGAAACATGTTTGCGTACAGAACATCGTGTGGATTGCAAGATTGAAATTTGCACTATCTCAATTTTCTCAGATGATCTGATGGACCGAAGTAGTCCAATTCTTCGTCGTGTCGGTCTCCCAGTTAGAGTGAACGTATTCACCAGTGCAACAATTGGTTACTGGTCTGGAACATGGCCTTTCGAGTTATATTATAATAAATTTGAAAGGTGCACTGGGATTGTAATCACAGACAGTCTATTTGATAGTAAAAAGAACGTTCGTTACTATTCCGAGACATTCTTTATACTGATTAAATATTTTCTAGAAATTCTTAGAATATTTTCATAAGAATAAAACCACTCCCACCCCGCTACAGCCTGAATGCCACGTTTTACCGAAAATCAAGTTATGTTTTCGCAACCTGTATATTTTTTAACTGTTTTTGAGTAGTATTATTATAATCAATAATCACCCAGTGTTTAATTGCTGTTTATGTATCTGATACAAATTAAATGATTGATTCTCTTGAAGTTAATGCGTATGTGTTCGTATCCTGGTCGCTCCTAAAGAAAGAAACATACATTTATTATGTATATGTACTTCAAATACAATTCCATGTTGAGATTGAGTGATTGTGGTATTACAAAGTCAACTTATCGGTGCTTTCCCATCATATGGAAATATACAATTACATTATATCTAATTATAGGATCAATGGCAATAGTTTTTTGGTAGATTCCAAAGGAAGCTTTTACATATGTAAATAATATATAAATGTAAAAAAGAAGAAACAAACGATTAATTAGGGAGTTTGGATAAAAATCAATAACATTAGTGATTTAACTTGTCTTATTTTATCATTTATACTATTAAGTTATGTATATAGGTATATATGTATCTTGTAGATATTTCTCAATAATAAATACTTCGAGATCCAAAAAGATGATGCAAAATCAATTGTTAAATCATTCCATGAAAAAAAAAAATCAAATAGAAAATAAATCAATTAGAAAAAGAAGAAGAGATGCAATAATTTATGATTAAAAAAGCATTTAAGCATATCAAATATATACATGTAAGAGAGATATTAATAAAGTAAAGTGCATATTATATTTATATTAAGATAAAAGTTCAATTAGATTATCTTACAATATGAAAATAGGTTTAGGGGCAATAAATTAAGTACAATAAAGACTAGTACCACCATGGGGGGAGGTATGTGCTCTCATTTCGTCATCATTCCTAATAAAAGTCAATAACATACAGGGTAGGGCAGCAAAACGTGGACTGTTAATGAATGTTTATTTTCTCATTACTATGATAAGTTTGAGTGATTATTTTTTATTATTCTGTTTTCACTGTCCTTTTTAAATCAACAAACTGTTCTAATCATTTTGTCATATCATGAGCAAGCACCAAGCAAAAAGGCAGCGCATCTTAGATAGTTTATATGCTGGAGTTGATGTAATGAAGATTATGGACATTTCTAAGTGTTCTAGGAGCTTGGTTTTTAATTTGGCCAAAACGAAAAAAATGGAGAATACCTCTTAGTATGCTAGGAAGTGGAGAGCAAAATTTAAAGAGGGATACGAAGTTCATGTTAAGTTTGAGGAAGAATATAAAGGAGGATCCCACTAAGCCGATGAATTGCCTCGTACAACGACTTCTCTGCGGCTGTTATAACCATCAAGAGAGCTAAAAATCAGAGCTTGCGATTAGTTTCTTTCACAAGGACCCCACACCACCATCTGACAAAGGGCATGAAAGCTAGGAGGCTCAAGAGGTGCAAGAAAATTTTCACACGGATCAAGGCAAATGGTTCAATTATAAAACCACACCAAACTTTCGGCCCAAATAATGGTCCTCGGCCTTATAGCATCTCATGGAAAAAAGATATCTCCGTTCTTTTTCAAGACTGGAAAGCAAAGTGGGCAGGAGGCCTACTATAAGACGCTAAGTTACAACAATTATTTCTTCCATCGTGATTATTTGCCTCTTTTGGTTAGGTTCTGTACATCATATGAACTCTTCTAACATAAGCTTTCCGTTAAGTGACTATTACTTTTTAATTTAATTAATGAATAATGCGGTTGAAAATCATCTTACAACTTTTTCCCACCCAAGTAGGTAGTTAGGAATTATTCTCATGTCGATCCTCAATTCTACTCTGAGTGCAACACGGACTTGCACCACAGTACCTCTGTGTTATTATAGTACCAATATATCGAATAACATAGTAAGAAAAATATAATTGTACTGTGATTGAACAATATTTTACAATAAATATGCATCCCTTGCATATAAATATATGAACTATATATTCAAGACGTAATGGAAACATAAAGATTGCATATTTGCAACCTAATGTTTGTATAAATACAGTATACATATATAAGCAAATTTTGAACATAGCGTAAAAAAATGCAATTAATTTTGTCATTCATTAGTTGTTAAATCTAATGTGCCAATGTAGGTACGACATGAAAAATAAACTTATCTGACTGATTAGAATTTTAACTACTTATTTTGCAAAAAAAAATTGTAATTTTGTGCGCAAATTTCGATTTGCCTATTTTTTGGACCAAAATAAATCAAGAAATTATCATCAAGACAAATTTTTTAATACATATATACTATGTTGCTAAGTTTTTTGAAATTTATAACACAATTTTTTTTTTAATTTAAAATATTACATTTTATATAATATACAGGTGCTTTATTATAATGTCTGTAAGAATATCTTAACACTCGCCCGAGCAACCCCAGGTAAACCTTAGCTAATATTGTTATATTTCGTGAATTTAAAGTAATTACTGAAACAAGAAAACGCATAAAATTACAGCTCAACAATAAAAATTGCTTGTTATGGAATTAAAGAAAATACCAGGGATGTCTAGTGTTAAATAAGAAATATTCATTGTAGGTCATTAGTGCAAGTAAAGGTTGGCACACATTCTATTATTGTTAAAAACATATATTATTGCAGGTCTCTTCATTATTGCTATTCTTTTATTCACCACTCTAATATTATGTAATACAATGGCAAATTAGATAATATACATACAGATAGTTCATTATTATTAATTTGCAAATTAATATTAGTCTTTTTAAATAATTAGTTCTGAAATTGATTTTATTATTCTATAAAATATCCAGCAAGGATATCGTCAAGTTTCATAACAATCGAAATAAGTATTGGAAAGGATTTACTTTTATAGATATTAATATCAATATAAGTTAAATATTTTTGCTTTTTGGCATGGTCCTAAGTTTACCATTTCGTGCTATAAATAAATTTTAATTCTATTTATTTACTTAAATTGTGTTGCCTTACAATGCATTAAGTCTGGATTTTAAAATGATTACTTTACAATTATATAATTATAGTTTTTTTATGTTTTTAAATCGCCTTCTGTATTCATTTTCACATATTTTCACAAATTTTGACTTATCGTATGGTTCTAGTTTGTTACTTTGAACCAATGGCACAGTGAAGGAATTAATATTTGGTTAACACTTTTATTCTACCCATTAGGTTCAGAATGGGATTTTTGGCGGATATTATCTGTTTTCGAAGAGCATTTTCCATATAAGTGGTATCCCTTTAATATGTACTTGTTTTGTTCACATAATTCCCAAAAGATTCGTCCCCTCTTTTTCCTGAATTTCCAAGTTATTTTTTTTCAGCATAGTTGTCATAAATGTATATTTGTTCCAATTTGTGTTCAGTCCACTTAGCCATCTACATACACTCTTCTAATATGCTTACAAAATTATTAATATTTTTTTCCATGTTATTTTCGTCCAATAGGAACGTGGCGTCGTCTACCTAAAAAACAGTTACATATTTTTTCCCATTTATTTTTTTGTGCCATGTAGTATGTCCTCAGTTTTTAGTTGTAGTGGTCTTATTGCCAAGTTTAATAGTACAAGGCTTAGGGGGTCCCATTATGGACATCCTTTTCCAATATTTATTTTACTCCTCCACCTAGGGCAATTTCTCTTTTTGATCATTTTAAGATAGATACCATCAGATTTAAATATCCTAGAGGTATGGGGCTAATGAATTATATCATCGTGCGATATTGTATCGAATGCTTTTGTAAAATCAATAAAAACTGTAGACATATTTTTATTTCTTTTGTCCTGCCATCTTATATATTCTCAAACGGATATCGCTACATCGCTGATTGATCTGCTTTGTTCTAAAACCAAACTATATAACTAGGTAAACCTTCTTCTAGAATTGGGGTCATTCTCTTGACGATTAATCCAGATAAAATCTTATAGTGTACATTTAAGAGTGTAATAGGTTTCAAGTTTTGCACATAATTTGTGTTTTTTCCTTAATTTTTTCGGGAAGAGATTGCTAGTGTAAGATTTCGTTAAAGTAGTTTGTTAAAATAAGGATTGTACGAGGAAACTTTTTCTAAAATTCTACAATTATTCTAGATGGGATAGAATATTTTCCATCTTTTAATTTTTTTGGGGGTTCAATTTGATGTATTAATCTTGTACAATCTTCTGTACTGTATCTACATCGTCTCTCAGTCGTCCCCTTCATCATAAAGGGATAACTCGTTGCAGCTATATCTTTCTTCGCACATCTTGGTAACGTTGTTGTTTTTTCATTAATATTTCAATTAATTTTCCTTGCTTTTATAAATGCAGACTTTGATTCTTTCTCTATAATGTCTTGTATTTCGATTTCTGAGCTCTAATCTCCTGACTGTAGTAGTTCAATAATTTTTTTCTTTGTATCATCTTTTTTCTTTCACCTTTCTTCTCCCTTCCTCCATATTTTTTTTATGTGCATTTTTTTAATTGCATTGGATATTTCCTCGCCTTCATCACATTTCCTCATGTATTTCTTATAACATTTGCTCACTTCTTAAACAGACATCATTTGATTTTAGTAATTCTTTGTTCATTTTCCAGTGTCGTCGGTATTTTTTCTTTTTCGGTTCTGCAATATTTGCAAATATACATTTTTGATCAGATATACCACCACTTTTAATTACATTTTAGTTTTCTATGATACATGATACAAAAGTAATATCAGATTCTTCCTCTTCCAGAGCATCCATATCTTCTCTTATTTATTTGCATTCTGAACAAACAGTGTTATTTTTCTCCAAAATTATGACATCATCGATCTTATTCACTGTTTCCTCCGTAATAAATGGCCGGCTGGTGTTCTTCTTCTCAAATTTTGTGTCATCATCTCCACTGTTTTCATTTTTTTCGCTCCTCGTTCCCTTTTTCTGTTCTCCCGTCAAAACCTTTGAATACTTATTGATGCTGACTGCAGATTTTGATCAAATTTTCTGGCTTCACCCTCGACATATTCCACTTTGGAACTCCTTGGAGGTTGTTAAAAGTTTTTGGTTTTATTTTCAATTTCTTTCATTCTCCTTTTCACACTTGGCAACTCTGTCGTTGACATCCCAGGCCTTTTTTTACTCCCAGGATTGCTGGTCCCTACATCACTTTTTATAAGAAAATGCGTGTTGTCTTTGTTACCTTTTTCGGACGCTCCGGATTCTGAGGTTCATTTTTTGGGTTTTGTCGCATCCTCCAAGGAGATGGGAAAAAAATTTAATTCAAGAAGTTTCTCTCTCCTTCGTATAGTCTGTATAACTATGAAAAACACTAAACAAAACACTTATTCTTATATTTGGGTAATGAATTTCACTCTTAAACACAAAAATATTTTTTATTGTATTTTGAAAAAATATAATAAAAAATATAGGTACATAAATAGGAATAACAAATTAGTAAAAAAAGTGTGTTACTTTTATCTAAATATTTTATTTGGAAAATGAACATTTTAGGTTTAATTAGGATTGCGGCATTCTTGCTTAGTTAGTTAGTTAATAATTTATTGTTATTTACAATAGTAAATACGTACATTATAAAATAGTACAAATATCCATACATTACAAAACTATACATACATACAGCAAAGAATACGACCACAAAAAGGGGTATATGTGCTACTCCAACAGAAATTGATATTAAGTCCTACTTAATGTTATAGTTATTATCAATTATTTGTTTCATTTTTGTACATGTCATAAATTTAAAAACATGAAGATTCTTATTCTTGGATGGAGTATTACTCAAATGAGAGAGATGGGCATCTGGTAATAGATAATTCTAAAACAAACCAAGCATGTAAATGATTACGAGTTCGAATGTTCTTGGTTTTGACCCATATTTTCAATGGATAGTATACCCACTTACAGCAGGCTTTTTACATATTGAGCCATTACTGGCGTATAGCTCTGTTACTAAGGCTATTTGAGATTTTCTGAGTTTTAATTCAGAATTAGCTGCTTTGCAGTGTTAGTGTTGATACAAGTACATTTTTTTGTCTTTTCTCAGTGTTATCCAATAATAGGGTTTCGGAAGCCAATTCGGAGAGCATATCTATTTTGGACTGTTTTTTGCCATCACGACTTTTTGAATAAATATTTGAATTTTTTCCAGAGTCTTTCACACCTGCTGCTTGATTTAGAAGGTCTTTTTCTTGCTCATTTGGCATTCCGTAGTCCTCAGTAGCAGTTTATCTGACACTGCCAGTTTTCTTGGCATTTGGAGTATCTTTACAATTATTTTTTTGATTGCCAGCATCAACACAGACATTTACAATTTCCTCCGTGCAACTACTTGTACTATCATCCACAATGTTAGTTGTTTTGTGTTGATTAGACTTATCAACACAGGCTTCACAATTTTTTTTTAGGTGCATCACCTTTTCCACAGTATCATAACTTTCTTGTTTTACGGGCACGTTCCCAGGGTCCGGAGAGCGCACCTTGACCCACGTCAAGGTGTAGGACTTTTCCTAAGTGTGTTATTCCATATTTGTTGAATTCGACCTTACCTCTACCACGAAGGAAGTTAAATTGATATGCAATGCTCTGAGCAAATATTTTATCGGCAATGATTCCTGTGATCCTCTGATGAAGCTGGTTTTCTGGGCATTTTTTTCCTCTCTCATTTTCTCCACCTCTCCCCAGGATGCAGGCAAAAGAGGTGTATCGTTCAAGATAACCTTTCGGATGTATTGTTCCAAAGTGTCATCACTGACACGGATCACTGCTCTTTTGTTGGTGTAGCGGCAACCTTCATAGTTATATAACAGTTTTGTGGAGGATTCTGTGGTGGATAAGAGACGTACATAGTCTCTACCCATCACTTTTATTACCTTGTTCCACTCAACAAGGGAGATGTGATCACCTTTTTTTCTTACAACTGTGATTTCTGTGAACTCCTCCGATTAAGGAATTGTGAGATATACATAGCGGGCTGAAGCTGCCCATATGATAACTCTCAATTTATCGTCCCGAATAGGAAGATATTTAATCAGTCGGCTGGCGATGAGGGCTTTAAAATTATGACTTGCAAAGTCCAGAGCCCTTGCTACCTCAGAAGTTCCATCCTTCTTATTTGAAATTCTAAAAAGAACCAATACCTTTAACATATTTTTCTTCCCAATTCGTCACCCCTTTAAGATTTATGGATACAAAGTATTTAAGAATATAAATGACAGAATATAAACGCATGAAGTGTGTTATTATATAAACTTCCACAGTCATTGCAGGGCCTAGTATATTTAATACAATCTGTGGAGATTTGTAACTGCACGGTTAACATTTTATCATCATTTATTCCCCTCAGTGAAGACACTATTTTTCTAATCCAACCCATAGGGAGGCCCAAACGCTTACTATGCAGCTCCTGTAGTCCATTCACAGCTGCATAAAAGTTTAGGGGGAGCATCTTTACGTTCTATGGGCATGACATTCAATAATATTTTAAATTAAAGGTATTACCAAATTATTATAAAAGTCAATTCTTTTTTTAAGGTTGAGTATTTTCCAAAAATAAATTCTTTTATTAACGGAGGTCCGAATTTCGTTCCAGTTATCTTCATGAATACCACTGGTATTCCATTTTATACCCAAAATTTCCACCATTCTTCTTACTTTACAACTTCCGACTTTAAGATCCTTCTCAGGCTTCCAGGAGCCTAAAGGTAAAATAAAGGTATTATTTTTATTCACAGCCAATCCTGTTTTTTCTTGAAACTTCCAAAAATAATTCATTAACACTTTTATTCTGGCAATTAGCTGAGATTCAGAATTCGCCTCTACGGTTAAAGTTACATCATCTGCATACAAATCAATAATATGCTGAAATCCCTCAAAGCTAATCCCAATGCCTCTGTACCTCTTGGTATCACCTAAAACGAGTTCTTCGATTGCAGCTATGAAAAGAAGTGGAGCCGACGGGCATCCAATGAGATCGCTGAAGTGCCGTTCTAAAGCAAGGCACGTACGGGGTTAAAAAAACGTTTCCGAAGAAACTTTTTTACAGAATTTGCCTATGTGAAATAGAGTTGAAAGCCTTGCACAAGTCAATTTCTATTATTGCTCCAAACTTCTTCCTACTCTCATTGTGTCAACTGCAGCTTGAATATTGCGTAAAAATTTTTATTCTTTAAAAATCTTTTTTTGATCAATCCGAATTTTTTTGTTGAAAATTGATTGCATCTGTTTAGCCAATACTCCAGAGATAATTCTATATGTTTAATTGAGAACAGAAATTGGTTTCTAATGGCTTTGTTACATCTCGTTTTTTCGGAATCAATGCAATTCTTCCTTTTGTCTGTGATTTGGGTAGTCGTCCAAACTTTTCCATAGAATGCCCAATTTTTTAAAAATATGGAACGATTTCATCGCTAAAATTCGAATAGACTTTACCTGAGACTCCTTCTGAACGACAGACTTTATCGTCCTTATAATCCTTCCTTATAAAGTTAGATATAATATCTCTGGTGAAGATTTATTTCCCTTGAACAGTGGAAATTACATCATCATTTGCCAGATCATTGTTTACTCCGGAAGGCTTCTTTTCATCTTTTTCTTCTACAGTTTGGATCTCACTAACCTCTTCAATTTGTTTTTCGGATAGAAGATCTTGATCAATTCTGGAAGACTTATCTTTATTTTTGTCTTCTACCAATTGACCTTCCGTATTCTCTACAATTTGTACTTCTGATGGAAGACGTTCTTGCATGGCTTTTTTGAGAGCCCTTTCGGATTCAAAAGTTTTAAGTCGTTTTTCCAAGCAATAACAATATATATATGTCCAAAATTAAAGCATCTTTGACATTGAAGTTTCACTCCAGAAAACCTCAGCTTAATTAAATTTCCTTGCACTGGTAAAATTTGAGGTATAGACGAAGGATCAGCTACAATTTCCACAATGTAGTTACTGTCACGCCAAATCTCCTTATAACATTTATATTTCCCCTCCGCTTTGTCATTAATTGGGTTTTTTGGGATAGTGATTTATAGTGATTTTCCCCAAATTGCTTCATACATTTCTATCGTTTACTCTTTTGAAAGTATTGATAAGCGTCACAACCAATTTTTCTTTTTATTAATATTAACATTGTCAATTCCTTTTATTTTAAAAGTGATATCCTCAATTGAACCGTCCATATTTTTTATCTTCATCGCATTGTGTTATTTAAAGTCATCAATTCGACCCCTAACATCTATAGAGAATATAGTATAGAAACAAGCTTAACGTAGACTAAATCTAGGATTAGCTCCCACAATTACATACTCATTAGAACAATATTTCATTGCTATATGATATATATCAATGTGTTTAACATGATCTCCTCTAAAGCATAAATCTTCTGTATCTTCCATTTTGAGCTCAAAAGTCTCCTATTTAAAGTTACTGGCCAGGTTCACCCGAATAGCTGCATCTCTATGAATGCTTATATTTTCCTTCAAGACATTTGAGTAACCTCTTCCATCAATCCTCGATGATTTCCTGATATTAAAATCGTGAGGTTTATCGGGAGGGTTAGTAGCCATATTTTTAAAAAAGTTACGACTATTTATTTATAAGTAAATTAAGAACGTTATATAATATGTATATATGAAAATAAAATATAAACACCCTCCCAAAGAGAATAAGAACAATCGAAAACAATGATTTGCTTTATCCTAGGGATCTCAGGAGACAATTTCGACTCTAAGAAACTGACCTCCATTACACTGTTTTTCAAAAATAACGACAAAAAAAAGGGAGTTCTAGCACTTAAAACACTTCTTACCACTTCTTACACATATAAAAAGAACAGAATACGCCTAGAACTCATTAAATCCGAATTTAATTTACACAACACAAAAAAGACGTATGCACAAAACGCATAACACAAGCTTTTTTTTCTATAGCTGCTTAGTCTTTTCCTTTCTTTTATCTAATTTATCGATTAGCATCTCGACCTTTATTCACTCAACTTCAAGATCAATAC
Organism: Lepeophtheirus salmonis; assembly: GCF_016086655.4. Classification (NCBI taxonomy): domain Eukaryota; kingdom Metazoa; phylum Arthropoda; class Copepoda; order Siphonostomatoida; family Caligidae; genus Lepeophtheirus; species Lepeophtheirus salmonis. The sequence continues at coordinate 20,336,375 of NC_052134.2, forward strand.
ATTTTTTCATACTTTTGAATAAGTTTTGGAAGCATTGTTTGCATTCCAATGAGGTAACTCCAAATCTGAGGCTTTGAATGCATCATTGGCTTCTCTAGTTTTAGAATTCGCTGACCACATAATTAATTTTGATGTTTGAGGATAGAAAAAGTCATTCGGGGCTGAATCAGGGCTTTAACACAGATGAACCACCATCATTTTGATTTTTTGAATAGCCATAAGTTGATTTTTGTATATTTACGATATATAGGTATCTCTATTATACGTAAATATATATTAAATACCTAAAATATATAACTTTTGTTTAATTCATTTTATAAATATTGTTCAAACCCGAACTTTAAGTAGTGATTTTATGTAAAATCGATATTTTTGAGCTCGACCTTACATGAAGGAAAGTAAGAGATCGAAAGTTAGGGGTAACCCCCCCCCCCAAAAAAAAAAAAAGCCGTAGAGTATGAAAGGAGCTGGGCCACAGAAACATGTTAAACAACACTGTCCAATTTTATCCGTCAAAGACTAAAAATTCAGGAAAGGGGTTTCACTGAAAAAGTGGTAAATACCCAATATGCTTATGTTCAATGGAGCAAAGCCAAGACATAGAAAAATGTCAATTTTGTCCAATGGAAATAAAATGAAGAAAATAGTGTTGAAATCCAAAAAAGTTAAATTAAAGTGGTCAGTTTTGGAATCTCTGAAAGCAATCCATTAATGTCAAAAGGTGAACAAATTCAGTTGGGAAAAGACGATATCAGTGATGAAAAGGGATGGTTTATGATCCCCCTCTTTTTTTCGAAGAAGGGAACTATTTATTTGGCTCTTTTTTATTACTATTATACTGTTTCACTTTCCGCCATCGACAAAGGTTGAGTGACAAATGGGAAATAATGTTCTACTCAATCAGAAAGGGGTTTTCGTTACAACTATATTGCAGCAGAAGAAAAAGGAAACACTGTCCTAGCTTTCGGATTAAGATATTAATGGAATGAAGATGACTTAGGTGCAATGCTGGTCAGAAGAGGAAGGATGTGCACTTATAACACTTTTAAGTCAATAAAAATGTGAGAATGTACATTCAACCCCTCTAAAACGAATTAAACTCCAAGAAAAAACGCGTACGTGCTTATAGTATATATGTATAGGTAAGAAGTCGGGTTTCTATATTCTTGGTTAATCCCATATGATATATATTTATACCTATAATTGATTTAAGCATATAACTATGCAAATAACACATCTGTAGTGACAAGCATATTATTACTCCCTTCCTCTTCTTCTTTTTACCTACATATGAAGGGGTGAAGAAGAAGAAGAGGCAAGAAAAAAGTTTTTCTTTTCTTCCGTTTAAAGGTGCAACATTCTCACATTTTACACATATCTCAATTAATTACATTTTATTATGAAACTATTAGCATATTTGTATTTTTCACCTCGTAAATATTATTGGTGAAATTATATTTTAAGAGTAGAATTAAATGTGTGAGCCTTAAATGTTTTATGATAAATTTGATGACAATACTAATGTATTTTTAAATAAAGAAGAGGCTTTTTTTAGTCATTAAATAATTCATTCAATCCATAATTGGAATAAAAGTTTGATCTCAGTTCAACTATTTACCTTAAGATGTACATATTTATTTTATGTGTATTACTGATTTTCTTTCATACTCAAAAGTACAAATATTGAATAAACGAATATTTAAAAATCTCTCAATCATATTTTGATACGAAAAAAAAAAAATATTTGCAGATTCATGATTCGTGTTGTCAAATTCAATTAGATTAAGTCGTTACCTTTAATTTCTTACATAGCATACCCTCATTATAAAAAAAAAATATTTTTTCATTTTTGGTTTTCCTGTTTTGTTGGATGCATCTTGTACACAACTAAAAAAAAATTAAAATTATTGTATTGGTGTTTTTAGAGATTAAGGTTAGAAGCTGAAACAGAATACTTTAAAAGATAAACAAAAGTTTCGTTGAATCTAATAATTAGATAGATTATCATGATTTCTCATTACCTTAACTACACGTACAATATACTCACAAAACAAAGTATAAGCCATTATCTAATTAAAAATGATTATGTTTCCTTTTTCCATATAGATACATTAATACGTGTTCCTGAATTTCCTAAAAATCATATATCATGTTTTTATTAACTACAAACTCTTTCATTTTTTAATAATGAGCTGAATTACCTAAGAGGAGGTATCTACAGAATATGAGCAAATGAGATTACAAAACTTTATCGCCCAAATTATTATTGATTATTGTGTGGGTTACAATTTGATTCCTTTATATACTCTCTATTAATTGGCTGCAAGGATCAAGAACAAGTTAAAAAATGAGATTGGATTTTAGCTAAGCGAGAAGATATACCGGGTGTAGAAAAAGTAATGAATCCTTCTAAAAATACAGTTTTGGATAGGTGTTGTTGATTAAATCTTAAAGTTCTAATGATTTTTCAATTGCTAAGATTCTACACCTTTGATTGATGTACATGTTCAAACAAATATTATGAATTTGTCACAATGGAGGAAAGAAGGCAATGTATTCCGCACCGGGAAGACCATCTCGGACATCCTGATGGCCTTAACTCTCAGCAAGGCCACACTCTGTCGGATCAGAAATCGTTTGACTGATGTGGACAACCTTAAGAAACAACCCAAAAACTGTAAGACCCACCAAAATTATGCCTGAAAACATCATGGAGGCCTTGAAGGTAAACCCAACGATAAAGATGTCAGAGTACGCCAACTACTACTACTGTGGTCAAGGCCATCCATAAGGCTGGAGGAAGGTCGATTATAAGAATTGGGAGGCCTCTCTTGTCCCAACGTCAAAAAGAACTTCTTTTTCAGGGATGTCAACAACTCTTGTATGATCTGAAACACAACACCAACCGTGTAATTTTTTCCTCTGATGAAAAGACCTATACCGTTGACCCTGTCAACAACAAGAAAAATGATCATGTGGTATGCTTTGGTAAGGCTAACAACAGCATCAGCACAGTCACCAAAACCAAACATCCGGCCTCTTTGATGATGATGTTGGGAGTTGTGACGTCAACTGGAGAAAAACTACCTCCAATTTGGTTTCCTGTTGGCAACTTTTTGATAATATTGAAGGAAAATATAGTCCCATAGATCACCAAGACCATGAAGAAGTCCAACAAGGCCATGTACGTAATTTAACAGGACAGGGCTCCATCCCATACTGCTAATATTGTAGAAGAGTGGATGGGAAGCAACATGAAGTTTTGGTCCAGGAAACTTTGGACCCCTCAAAGCACAGATCTGAATCCACTGGATTACTCTATTTGGTGGCAAATTGAGAAGAAGGCCTACAAACTCCGCCATCCGAATATTGATCCCCTGAAGACCTCCGTTAACTAGTAGTAGAGGATCATAAAAAAAAACTACGTTGCCAATATGTGCAAGGGGTTCTGGAGGTGGTTGGAAGCTGTCATTGAGGCTGATGGTGGTCATATTCATAATTAATGTGAAATGTTAGAGTAAGAAACAATATAAAATAAAATTTTCTATGTACATCATCCTGATCAATTATTATTAGTATTTTAATGACTAACTAGAGGTATACATGGTACATTGGTGTGTTGGAATTATACAATATTTTATAAGATATATACTGTACTGGTACGGTATGTCTGTGTCTTGGGGTTCAATTATTGGGAATGTACTGCCACTTCTGGAGTCCTTCAAGATAATTACTTTTGACAATATATTGAGAATCATTTTGTACCTATTGTTGAGAATCTAATCTGTGATATTTCTTTCTTTTTTAAATAAGACATGATGATCAATTTTGCTCCAAATCAAACAGACAAAACTGATTTATTAATATAGATAGACAAAAATTGGAACTTTCAGTTGCAACTATCATACAAAAACTGACAAGATTTTTTTTTATTTTTCTCTTCTTTTATTAATTCTAAATATCTATAAAAATGAATGTACTAATAGATATCCACTAGGGATGTGAACATGGGCTAAATTGTAGTGAGGGTAAATTTAAATAAAAGTATACATATTTTAGTATGAGGAAAATATGACTTTTTAATAATTATTCTTCAATGTGTAGAAAATTCTTAATTATCAGAGAGCAATCAGCAATATTTCTTATATATTATCTGTTAATTAATATGTTGCCTCTCAAAGTGATCATATTATTAATAACATTTTTAGGGGTCGTTTTTACACAAACTGCAATTAAGACAATGTTCCTATCTCTGCTGATGACTTTTTTTATTTTTCATTAAACAAATGAAAGCAAAAACAATCGAAAAACATTTATTTGTGACTTAACAAATATTAATTGTATTTTTGTCTTCCTCTTTTTATATAGATTAAGAAAAACTGAAAGAAAAATTAAATATTTTCTTCGAAAGAAAAAGCATATGTTTTTAATTTATGCTGATAACTCAAATTTATAGTAATTTTAGTTGTAAAAGTATTTGTTCAATTATTTTTGTATTAAATTATAATTATTAAGTCTGATTTTATGTTTTTACTCAATATTGAATTTCAATCATTATTCTACAAATAAAAGAATTATCAATATATATACGGGTGGTTGCATTTTATTGTTATTTTTACAATAAAATTATTAGACTTTTTCATTTTTTATGATCCAACAGTTATTTTCCCTAAAAAAATCTTTTAATCATTTTTAAGTTTAATAATGGGTTGAAAAATAAAGGAAATATGAAATTTTTGAATTTTTCTTCATTTCTATATAAATAAAAATAGATATTATTAATTTTGTTTGAGTTTTACAAAATGTTGTCTTGTTTATTAGTGGTTTCAATACAATATAAGTAATTAATCTTCACTTTAATGGACATGCATCTAATTACAATAGCAATTTTAAACTAATTTACATATAAAAGGTTCCTTTTATGAAAATACTTGGAACGGTCTAGATGGCAGTGGTGAAGTAGAAAATCACAAAATTATTGAGCAAATGCTTAGTATGTGTCAAGGAATACACTCTTCCTATAAAAAAACCTATATATATTACAAAATATGTCAATACATACATTTACTATCTGAAAATACAATCAAAATTAACAATCCACAATCACACTCAATTTAAAACGATAAAATATAACAAAATAACTACCAGAGTTATTACATGATTATTTAAACAAAACATGAAATATATGTATGAGCTATTAAAAAAATTAATTTTGATATAATATTTTGTCTAACTAATTTTGTTCTCATAAGAGAAAATAATGAATAAGGGGAGATGAGGTGATCCAGTTTTTTAATCCGACGCTTGGTAAATAAATCCTTGATACTTAGCTTTCACAACCGGTAAAGATAGTTTCTTTTATTCTCTTCCACTCACATTATTTTTTCTCTCTCCGGCCATCTTTGTCCATACAAACTCGTTTCGAGCAGCCAGAGAAAAACATATCCTTGGATAAATACTTATGATATTCTGCTGCAGATAATAAACAATGAAAATTAATAACAACCTTTGAAGCCTCTCATTCGAGATTGCTAGCTTCCTAAAAACCCTATATGTGGGGCCCTCCTCCTCCAAGATTATGTAAGGAGAAACCACTTAAATTTTAAGTTGAAGCATTCCCAAGGATCCACAGATTTTGGGAGAGAACAAACGGCTCGTCCCAACTGTTTTTGGGAGCCGAACGAAATCCATGCCTTTCTTCCTCCAAGAACATACAAGAAGGTACAATTCTCATCATATGGTGTACATCTAAGCCTGTGCTTTACTCTTGGAATTAGGACATGATTCCAACATTATATTCTCTCAATTAGGGTGAGTCTATGTTTTAAAATTTCATCAATGGATTTGCTAATAATGTTGTCTTAGGTTTTTATTACATTATCGTTTTTGATGGAGATGGTATTTCCCAGGATTGTTTGTTCTTCTACTACATTGAAAGAACATAGATTTTGAGGAATTTTTGTCACATTCAGAAGCATCTGAGATATAGATGTATTCAACCTTAGCCCAGATGTGTTTCCAAATATTTCCAACACTTCTCCCAGCCTAGACCTTTGGTAGTCGATGTTGCAAGCACTAAAAATGACACTTCCATCACCTGTAAAAATCAGGTTCGTCATTTTTTCCCCTCCAATATTTTCGCAAAGGTAAAGGTCCCAACAACATAATCATGTCATCAAAGGATAAAGTGATTTTAGGAAGAAAATGCTGAATATATTGGAAACTTTCCGAAAAATTGTTAAAAATATTGAAATGACTATGGTCGAAAAAAGAAAGAGTGGTAAATGTTTTAATTCGGAAACATATAAGAATTGTTGAAAAGTAAATATACTTTATCCTTACAGGGCACTTAAATATTCTGCTTTAAAAGGAATAATGGGTTGAATGTAGAATGTATTTTTATTGATGCACTAATTAATTTTCATGCATAAATTATCATGTGTACTAACTATACTAATGGATATATTAAGAATGAACATAAAATTAGATATTTTGAGCATTTATGATTGAGTGTCTAATTATGTTAAACATCCTCAATACAAATTTTAATAAATATTTTAAACATATTTAATTTTTTAAATTGAGAATTTAACAAATAAATTTTTTTTATATAATATTATGGAAATATCTGCCCATGTTTGAATAAAACTAGGGGCTTAAGGGGGGGGGGGCGGATTAGGCTCTTGAAACACTTTGTAAGAATTCTGAATAGAAAAAAAAATCTACATTGAGGAATTTGAATTAAAGTCGGCCAATAAAAAGAATGACCATTGGTAAGTAGTTCTAAATTAGCGCAAAGATTATAAGCCCTAAACAACTAAGGTAGCGGACACAACAATAAAAATATTAAATCTAAATCCGGTTGGAATTTTTTTTTATTAGACAAAATTTGTTATATATTATTTCCTACCAATAATTAAAAGAACAATCATTGTTTAAATGACATGATATATATATATTGTCAGAGCTTGACACTATCACCAATTTATCTCGGCTATACCTATTGTACATATGACTCGTCCTTACTTTTACAGTAATTATACAATTTTTCCTGCAAAAAGAAACCGAAAAATGCCACTAAAACCCTCTGTTTAAAACTAGCTCAATAAGTCAATCATACCGACTTCTATATATTTACCTTATCAAAGATGAATTAATGAAACGTTATGACAGCTAATCGGCTATCTTCTTAAACATTCTTAAAATTGTCAGGATTCCATATTGATTTGTACTTTTTTTTTAACATGCTCAAAATAGACACGATTATCATTATTATACATCAAGTGAATTTATAGGAACTTCTTAGTATCGAACGTACGCATATTAAGTTCAAATGAATATTTTTTCCCCAGTGTATTGCCAATTGAGCTAGGTAACTCCAATTTTGTTATTTCAGAAGAACCAGCTCCCAAAAATTTGTATATATAATGTATATGGTAAATTAATATTTTTAATAAATTTTATTCTAAAGTTTGAAACTTTAAATCGAAGATGACTTAATATTTAACATTTTTCAAGCAAAATATGAAACATACCAAATATTACAAGGATATTTTATTCTTTGCAGTGGGTAATTATCTCAGGGAATTAACGGAGTGTGAATATAACTATTTAAAGTTTGATAGTTTGGGGAGTACCGGTCAAAGAATGTTATATATTGGTCTCCAAACCTATCATCTATTCCAGGATCAAAAATGAAACCAAATGGTTATCACGTGATTAATAATAATGTGTTTTTTTTGTATGCTCGGTGTACTCAGGGTATCCTAAATTATTCTTTAACTATCTGTGTAACCTCCATAAGTTATGTGCAAAAGGAAAATGGAAAAAAGAAGAACGTGAAGAACATGCAACATCAAAAAATAAGAAGGACACATTATTTGTGATACTCTAAAAGGATCAACTTGCAAAGGAGCCAACTAAATTTGATCAAAAATCATGTGGTCGTCGTTTAGTTAAAATAAAAAATTAACAATTTGATGCTTGACTATAAATTTTAAAGAAATGAACGGGGGAACAGATTTAAGTCTCCCAAAAAGAAGTAATTAATACATTTTCATGCTGCTCAACGCAGTGGGACTAAGAAATTTACAGGAAACCTTCATAGCCAATAATATTATTTTATGTTAGTCTTCAATTAAATTTTGAGCCTATTGACTAGAACTTATTTTATTATTTTTGTTTTATGCATATGCAGGATAAATAATAGTGATGTTTGTAATCCGATACCTGATTTGGTATTCATTTAAAACAAAAAATAATTGAAAAAATTTTGAATTAGCAAATAATCTCAAACTATACCTTGAAAAAATTTAATAAAAATAAATTTTATAGACAATGTTAGTTTTTTGGGGTCAACTCGATAAAAATATATTTACTCTATCACGAAACAGAAAAATAATTATAAAGTTTTCATTCCAATCCGTTATCTGATTAAAACAGATTAAGTATTCAAATCGACGCCCTCGGTACCAAATAATTATTATAAAAAACACACAAAGCAAAATATTTAGAAAATAAATACTATTCCTCTCTTTGGATTCGTATATTATTGGGTTCCATCACTCAAAAATACTTGTAGGATTTCAGTTCATGTTAATAATTATATATCTCTCAGTGCTAGTTTTAGATGACGAAAGTTTATGAACAACTTGTTCGCTACTGATTTAATCACCATCGTTTGGAATTTAACCATAAATTTATTTGCTAGTGTATATTTTTTTTAAATATTAACTCCATATATAATCTCTTTTTCCAATAGGTGATTGTTAAAATATATTTCCAATGTCTTCTACAAATGTTCTAAGTGTTCTCTGATTGGTTTGACAGCATCCTAAAATATGACCCACACTTTTCTTTATTCATTTGCTACACCTCAATCCATCCTCTTCGTCTCTTCTTAGATTCCCTATGTATAGTGATCCCATTACTACCTTGTACTTCAAAAGCATTTGAGACGTACTCAGCTCCTTGTTAAAAATTGTTTTATTATATTCCTTAACATAGTTGTTGATTACCCTAGTTCTTTTGAGTATATGAAGAAAATTTGTTTGTCTTCTCTTCCATTTAAAATGTTTTATAAAACGTCATCCAATTTCTGAGCTAGTCCCCTCTTACCGCTCATACAAAAATTTTACGGCACTGTAAGTACGTGTAAATTTCTCATTACGATATTTTTGTTTAATATTTTTAGTTGAAAAAGGATTTTAATACTGAATTTCATGTTCTACCAGGACGGATACAAAAAATTAAAATTGCAATATCATCGATATGTAGTTACAAATGCGCATAAATATAATAATAAGAAATATATATTACTGGAGACTAAAAATCGTACTTCGTAGAAGATAAACAGAAAATAAAATTGAAAGTTCCACGTTATATACATATACATATTTGTCTCTTGACGATTTTTTTGGATATGTTTACCAATATTGAGTTGTAAGGATTTACAGCATATATAAATTCCTATAAAAATGAGTTATGTTTAACAAACAAACCACAAACAGGCAATAAAATATATTTATCCTATAATTACACTATAAACAAATATTTGTCATTGAATTGATATGGTGTGTTTCTGATTGCTTTTACCATAAAAATAACCTTTTTAACCTATAATTTAGGTTTTTTGTGGATTTATACTGTCAATATCGCATAAAATTTTTTTTTTTAAATATAACCCATAGATAACTTGTTTTTTTTTTCATAGTTTGATAGTCATTAGCATACTCGAACTAGATGGATATAAAACTTTGCCAATATATGCTTTCTAACAGAAAAAACTATATAAAGTGGAGCCAAAAATAATTAATTCTAAAAATGGTGCCCTTCAATGCACATACTATTTACCATCGAGTTATATACTTTCAATATATACACATGCTGAAATAATTTATACTTATTCATGTTATAACCTCATTAAAAAAATTATTTATGGTAAATAGGCATGTACCATCTTGCTTTAATACTACAAAAACGTTTGTTTAGCTCCTAGATATGCCACCAAAACTGAACTCATTCCGGTATCAGGCGTTAAAGATTCATCTATGATATTTTAACATTATAAATCAATAATAGTTGCTCCTCCATTGATCTTTTATTTTCCACGGACTCCATAGAAAGTTCCGTCATTTCCTGCATTGTATCAATATATAAGACATTGGACTCCATAAAGAGATTGTTCTTCAAATAATATCACAATCTGCTATACAAGTAGATTATTTGGTAAATATGTCTATGTTTAGGTTATATTAAGTAAAAACATTTAGGCAGAAATAAGAAAATATTAACAATGAAGGTACTTTTGCCTTATATTATTTTGCCCCATGACTTTTTGCCTTATACCACTTTGCTTTAGGACATTTCGTCTTAACCCCATTTTGACTTAAGGATATTTCTCCATAATATATAAATAAATGAAGTTTATACGTCGTCATTGTAGGTAATATTTAATGTTTATAGAAAAACATTAAATATAAGTTTTCTGTTGGAATAATGATGAAATTATACCCCAAAACTATAACAAAATATATAATGAGTTCGAACCAGAAATAAAATATGTAATATAATAAGAAAAATAAACAAAGGCAACAACTGTTTTAATAGAAAAATTGCTAGCAACTGCTCTGTCTCAATTATCATTAGGCAGTATGGATGATTCCTATTGGGAAAGACTGATGAATAGATAAACATGCATAATATGAGCAGAAAGTTAGAGATTTTCACTAACTTTTGATCCAGAATATGTGAGAAAAAGAGTTATACTATCATAAGGCAAGCCACTGAGAGGCACTCAAATGATTCTTTATTCTATATATATATACATCTAAAAGTTGAAATCATCTTCTAATACTTTTTAAAATATTAACCTTAGTTAATGCTAAACTGAACAAAGCAAACTGTGAATTAAACGCACTGTTCTTAATTTTCTACTAAGAGTACACGTATTTAATATTAAAAATATTTAGAAAAATCAATAGTTTTTTATTCATACTTATGGGTAAAAATTGATGAAATATTCCCACTATTTGGAAGTTTAACATTATCAATTGCATAGGTGATCAGGGGTGTCTGCAGAATTATATTTTTTTTTATAACCTTTAAAAAAATCCTTAAATTGATTTGGAGGGGCTAATTTTTATGATTTAAGCAGTCATTAATTTGATGATATTTATTTTATTCATAAAATGACATTTTAAGGGCTTTTGAAAATTTAGGAGGATCTTTAAACTCCCCAGTAGTGGACACACTTCATGTCCCAATGTGCCAAATATGGCACATTTGGAAAAAACAATTGCTTAGCAATGAATTAATTAATAATCAAATTACTCACAATAATTTCTCATGACAATGTCAATGAAGTTAAAATGAACATTTACTAATAGATTACTATTGGAAATCTTTTAGATTATCTAGGCATTTTGTAAAATGATTGATTTTCCACATTAACTGTAACTAATTCATTTATTATTTGTAAAATAACCAGACCTGACATAATATGAAATAAATACGGTAGCCCTAATTTTCTTTAAGGCAGAATATCAACTATCTTTATTCAACTCTCAAAAAAGGGACATCAATTATCAATAAGCTACTTCGACAGAAGAATAAGTACAAACTTGAATCCCCATAATTCTTGAATTTACGAATGGAAGTGCCGGTCTAGGATGACTACGTCATGAATAAATTCAATTCATCACTTTCGCTCATCCTTGTAGAAGGGATCAAGGATTCACATCGATCAAAGAGTCCATTAATTTTATTAACACTGTTCTACTTCATAATCTGTACATAATCTAATTTTTCAAAATAAAGAAGTAACAAATTGTTTAGGTCGGGGCTGGAGAGGGGCAGACTGTTTTGTGTTTGAAACCACTTAAATTGCCCTTACACCACCGCACGTTCCTCTGGATGATTGAGAAGGGTGCAATTCTGTTAAATGGTATATGACTTATTCTGGAAGTGTTGATTGGCCCAGGGAACAGGACCTTCCTACAGGATGGTGCTGATGTACTCCTTGGTGTTGATCTTCACCTTGGCTGGTACAAACACTAAGGGTGACTTTCTTGTCTCAGACACAGCCACCCAAACCATCACAAACTGTGGCTTCTGCACTCTGTTGACTCCATTGTCACCCAGCTAACCTTTTTTTTTTAAACCAGAATCAGATCATTTTGGGTGTTAATAGCCTCTTCCACAATGAAAATCTTCGCCTCACTGAACATTATGTTAGGAGCTGTGTCAGTCCTCAGCTTCTGAATAATGATACTGCTTCTCTAAAGCCTTTTAGTCTTAACCTTGCTGGACAAGTGCTGTTGTAGGGATACATGCAAAGGTCATCTTGTATCAGGTATCTCATTGTTGTTGCACCCATGTTGAAATCCTTGGCTATCTTGGTCAGGTCCTCCAGGGATTTCATGCAAACCTTCCCTTGACGACTACGGGCGTCCTTTTTGACCTTGTTCTGCCTGATCTGGGGTTTTCCTTGATAGATTGAGTCTCCTCTTATTTCTCAATGGTTCTCTTGATATGGGGTTGGGTTGACCTACAGACTCTTCAAGATGGCTGGTTGAGATTTTCCCTTCAGATAATCCTTGATGATAGTCTCTCTCTTGAGTTCCATTGTGGTTAAAAAAATTGTTATTTTACTCAAAATTGTTTATTTTGATCTAGTTTCGACCCAACTAGTGTTTAAACATAGTATCTCGCAACCTTACTAATAATTATATCATATTAAGTTAATTTAACACGACTTTTCATAGACCCGGTATAGTTTGATAGTATAAGAATTTAGATTGTAATTTTGAGAAAATATAAACACCATGTTTACAATAAGGCAAAAGAAATCACACAAAAACATATTATCCACAAAATGATGTGACACTCTGTAGATTGGGGACGTATAATAAATTGTTGACAGTATTGATATAATCATTGTATTATTATCCTGTCAGACGCCCCCAATATATGCCGCTTTGTTTACACACTAATAATATTTTTTTTTTAAACTCTCATGCCCCACTGCATTCAATATATATTTATTTTTCTTTCTGATGAAATAAATGGAAACTATATAAATTAGTGTCTACAAGTTTGCTTGAGGACAAAAGCAAAATTTAATGATAAAATAGATAATTTGTGAATTAAAAAATTGATTCGTATGTCTTATTGTATATTTATCATTCAGCGATCCTCACCAGAAGTGGATTAAGTATAGGTTGACTACATCCTCACTTTTTACCAAGAAATCGAGAGGGAGTCCAAAGGATAGAAAGTATTTATTCTGAAGAAGGATTTTCAGACATTGTCACATATTTTTTAGCTTTGCTAAATGGCTATACCCATGTTGAGAGTGGTGGAGAATGCCACCTCGGAGTGAGACTCAACCAGTTGGATTGGGGTGACATCCCATCACCTTCATATGATGAGTATATCAAAATAAGGAACATTGTTTCCAATGTCCAGGAGGTGCTATACGTGGTAAAGCATTCAACGGAATTATTCCACTCATAATCCAAAGCTGCGTGTCTACCTAAATAAATATCATGGACTCCTTCTCAGGTGGAGGCACACCCCTAGCCAATTAATAATTTTTATCAAACTATTGAAAAAAACATCCAACCAAGGAGTTAATTTTATTAAAATTAACTTATTTTAATCTTCTTTGAAAAGGGGAAGGGGGGGGGGGCAGGGAATATGATAAAATAAATGGAACTTAAGGAACTAAATTATTTATCACAAATAATTATAATTAATTATTTAAATGTATTCTATTTATCATTTCCTAATCATATTAATTATGTCAATTGTGTAAAATTGTGATTTTAAGGAATACAATAAAGAGTTAAATGTAAAAAAAAAATAAAAAAATAACTTTTCTTCTCGCTTTTTCACGAATATTGAGAAGTTACTTTATTTATTTATTATTTTGAGTCTTTCTGACCAAAGTTTTTGTAAACATTGGATGTAATTTAAAATTAAAAAATTAAAAATATTTTACTCAAAGAAGATAATGACTACAACAACTTGAAATTATTATTTCTGACACAAATTTTTCATAGATCATCAAATCTTGCCTGCTATTTAATAGAAAATTTAAGATAATAACTCAAGATTAAATATTTAATTAATTTCAAATTTTAGGATTGTTTCAAATGACAAAAATATATAAATAATTTTAAATCAAAAATATCTAAGATTTATTGTTAAAAAATGTTCAAATAGTTCATCAATACCTATACAATCATTTCTAAAATTGTTAAAATATTTTTTTTAAACGTACATTATAAGAGCTTTCGTGTTAGGTCAATCTCAAGATAGTTTTATCGTGAAGCTAAAAGGAAGAGTAATAAATAGCTAATAAAAAATGCTGCAATAAATTACAATCAATCGATCAATATCGATTTTTCTGGGCCAATATCGATTATTGATAGCCATTGAGCCAAAGACGGGATTTTTATGAGCATCAGAACTCTAAAAATAGGTAAATTGATAATAAAAACTACATATATTGGTAATTTTTAAACTATCGACATTTTTCTTTAAAAGCCATTCCACGCCAAAACAACCACAAGGGTTAATAACATATCCCAATATTATCTATTTGGAATTTTTAGAGACTTTGAACATCAAAAGAGTGTTAGGTTGCTCCGAAATGATTGAACCAGGTTTGTTTGAAGGGAAAGGAGAAGAGTTAACTTCAAAATTCTACCTGCGTCGATTTTCTCATGGACTTTATGTTTGAAAAACATTCCATAGTTATTCAGGGACTAAATTTTCCATGCCTACATACTATGACATTTGCACATCTTTCTCCATTCGTCGCTGAACATGGAGAATCACAATTTTTTCTCGTTCTTTTTGATTAGCTACAAACTGGGAAAAACAGTGTCTGAGATCCAGACCGACCTCACTATTGTTTACCCTGATGCCTGCCCTAGTTGTGGAACCACCTTTCAGTGGGCTGGTGAAATCTAAGGTGACACTTTGAAGCTCGAGAAATGTGTCTCATCATGATGTCCCCAGGAGACTAGGACACCCAATAATATCCTCCAAGTTAAGGACCTAGCAGGGAACAAGCCCTGATTAAGCGTTCGAGAGGTCTCAATGGAGCTTTTCCTACTACTCACAGCAGTTTATTGAATCCTTACTAATTATCTCCGCTTCAAAAACCTCCTCCGTGTGTGGGTACCCCATTCTCTTTCTTAGGGCAGCGAAATTGAATGAGTGATGAGGTAGGTCTTTACGCGGGGATGGTGGAAAAGATCAAATAAATCAAATCACTTCAGCTTGGATCTCAATCTCTGTGGCCGATTTCTCTTCTGTAACCTGAAGTACCTGCTCCATAATTAAGATTTTGATAGCCATGTAGACCTCGTACGCGGTTGTTACGGTGAACGAAGTTGAGCTCTCTAGGCTGTTGATGGTGTTTGAAAACCATTGCCACGACGTCATCTGAACCAAACGAGACTATGTGACATGATTGAGTACTTTTTTTAAAAATTTTGAATGTAATTTCTTGTCTTACTAGGACAGTGTCAATCATTTCTGAACAACCTAATATTAAAATCCAAATTTATGTTTCATGAAAATATGTTTTTTTAATACAAAATTATTCTTAAAGAAATTGCAATTTTCTATTTTCTGTATGAGACCAAATAGTTTGGGCAAATATATAATAACTTTAGTCGGGAAAAGTTTTTTTTAATACTTAAAAACATCCTTCAATTATGTTGTTAATTTACTAAATGGAAAAACAGATTCCAAATAGTATAGTGTAGGATAGTGTATTGAATTGGATATTTTTCATTATGCAATAGTCATAACTATTAAAGTATTAGTTTGTTCAATTTCCATTTAAACCTTAATTTAAACAAATAAAATATAGCTTTAAAAAGATATAAACAATGAGAATATATGTAATAAATTATTTATAGGAAATATTACAAATACGTAGTGTTTTTACGTTTTCCTTCTTTTTTTCTTTAAATTGTAGGTTATAAAATCTTTCAAAAGTAAAAAGACACTGATTCATTATTACACATAAATACTTGAATCCAGAATAAAAGCATATTAATTCATTTGGAACCATTTAATAAATCTTGGAAATTAATAAATCAAAAAATGTCTTGCAACTTTTCATGTTTGGATTTTATTAAAAAGTAATGCAAAATTAAGTTGGCACACAATGGTTTGATCAATAAAGAAGAAAGTTTTATAACGAAAGGCTCACTGGTCCTTAGGGAATAACAAAATCAGGAGTAATTGATGATATGTCCGGTTGTCTCAGTAATCCTACGCAATTCTCTTAACTAAACCAGATGAACTATTATACATTTTGTAAACAATCACAACAAAAAAAAATCATGTAGGAGTAAAGTAATGCCGGTCTTACTTTTCAATTTTACTAGTATAAAAAAAAACAGGCTTTTTTTATGTATTTTTGCATGAAAATTCAACGATAACGTTTTTAGAACGATTAAACAAATTTGTATCTACATCAATTTTAGTTTAAAATTGAGGCTTAATAGAGTTATTTATAGGTATTTTCTAATATAAAAAATATATTAAGATATAATGCAATTACATAAATTCTTGATTAATGAAGAAACAAACGAAGAATTTATAAAAACAGGTAATGGGCAAGAATAGATGTGACAGTATATGAATGAAAGGAGAATGGTTCAGAGCAGCCTTGAGTGTCAAAGGACGAAAATAAACCCAATGGAATCTCCAAATTGTTGTTGAATTCATCATTGCAGTGTAAATCCCAGAGGAAAGGAGTGTTTCATATTGTTATCCCGACTATAAAATAGTCTGCTATTTTTATGTATAGTTTATCACTTTATCCAGACTTCGAGGAACATTTGAATTTTTTTTCAAAAATTTTAATAATGCAATAATTTAAGGGGTCGAAATAATCTTGACTATCAGGGGAAATGTGACCCAGACAATTAGTTGTGTGACTTTTCTGCCAGAACCAGAAGAAAACCCAATATTTACTGTGTAATGCTTCCATGATTAGTGACTTGTTCTAATTATATTCAAATAATTAGAACGAGAAAAAGAACCTCATTGACGTCACGAGTTATTTCAGGATCAACATCTGGGACTAGACAGAACCACGGTCCACAGTCCGAGATAAGAATCGATAAAACATTTTTCAAAGTGGCAAAAGTTATAAGTACAATCTAAGTGTATAATAAAAAAATAAAAAAAAACAATTATTTTCCAACTTATTTTTTGTGAATGAAAAATACTTGTTTTGCTTTTTAATCAAACATATTATTTATTTTTTAAAACACTCTGATATTAATAATTGAATTAAGTAAAAATGAGAAAGTAAATCGATAAAAGCTAGTAATATTTTGGGACAAATTTAACTTATGCCTTTATTAGCGGGAGTACCTTGCATTGCCTGGAGTAATGAGGAGTTGGATAAAAGAAAAATTTGACTTTTTTTTTCATGTACACGCACAAACGTAACTATTCAATACTTATATCAGTTCGTTTTTGTTCTGTCTTCAAGAATAAAAGAATAAAAATAAGAGTTTGAGAAAAAATAAATTAATATCATGGTATGACTAATGAGTACTTTAGTCTGTAGAGCGTTCAAAAATAAAAACAATAAAAATTATTTTGAATATACCATCGATTATTTTTATTTCATATCTTCACATATTCTGAAAATGTTTGTGAATTATACTATAAAAATAAAACCAAGAGAAACAGTGATCTAACTATACATTTACACGTCTGAAATATTTCTTTCATACGACTACATTGCTATTTCTTAGTTCAAAATACATGAATCACATACACCATGGTGGACTAAATACAGTTCACTCGGTGATTCGTTTTCATATATTCATACATTAAGATATTCAAATAAACAGAAATACAAATTTTGCTTTATTAATATAGACATTTGTAATGGAAATAATACTAAATTTACTAATTAAGATTACACTTGATTTATCAATTATGTATTTCTTTTTTTCTCGGATCTTAAATATCACTTAATTTTTGTTAATTTTCCTTACAATCCTCACGTGAGTCCAGAAGTTTTCAACAGAATAATTCAAAAAGTTCCAATATGACCACTTTTTTTAAAGCCCAATAGGCATACCTTTGCTTATAATTATGACGAACAAACATTCTAACTGAATATAACACAATCCTTACACATATCTGACATAAGTTAAAAAAAACAATAAAAATCACAACTTTTTTCATTTTTTTTCTTCCATACAAGTACCCAAAAGTCCTGATTAACGACCATTGTCGGAAAAATTAACTAAATTACACCTTCCAAATTTGTTGGTATGGGGTTTTTGGTACATCTGCAAGAAAATATTATAACCTGCCACAGGAGGATGTTGTACTCCTCCTTAAAACCCCAATACGACCACTTTTAAAAGATTTTTTTCTTATAAATTATCCCTGATCATTTTACATGTATGCATAAATACCTTGTGTATGTTTCTACTCAGTAACTCATCTATTTTTCGACAAAAATGTGTTTTTTGTAGATCGTAATACTGTGTAAATAATAACATGATGTCTAAAATGGCATGTATTAAAATATTTTTTGTCCCTCTTATTAAATATATAGAAATTATACAGGTCAACAAAATTAAACTTATAAAAAAAGAAAATTAGTTTAATCGTAAAAACTGTAATGTTATATTTGAAATCAACCTTAAAAATGCTTAAAGATACACTCAAAAATTATTTTTAATGAAAAGTTCATTATGATACGTACTATTATTCAACCCATTATAGGCAATAATTATTAATGACAGATATAAAAATTTCAAGGATATAGTTTATCTATTTATGATCCAAGTAAGATAATAGGGAATATTGTTATGTACATGGAAAAATGTAACACGTATATGCAGTGGTAAATTAGTTATCCCTTTAATAGGTTAAGCTAGAATTTTAAAGTTTGTATAGAACAAAAAGCAAATTCGATTAAACAAATGAAAATTGATGACTTAAAAAAGTTATAATTTAGTAAAAGATTTCGTGGTCTTTATATTTCCTGCCTATTGTATTTTTGTTTACTCTCTGTTTAAAAGTGTAATTATCGTATTTTAATTATATTGGAATACCTTTAATGGGTTTTCTTTTCTATAAAACATTGATCAAAAATTCCTGAGTCAATAAAAAATTGTAAATCACACTTAAAATATTGGAGAAAAACCAGGAAATCATGATATAGAATATAGAAATAATTTATTTATTTCGAATGAAGAGATAAAATTACGTCTTTACGTCTTATATTTGATGCTTGAGTTTATAAGAACTTTTTGGCTCGAAAAAAAAAAAAAATCAATTCAAATAGATAACCAAACATAATCAAATCAACACAAACAAAAATATGAATTTCATTCTTATGACTGTCCATTGATGAAAACTTATTCCCTCATTGGAGAAGTGCTAAAGTCAAATGTATAAACAAATTTATAAACGGAATTTTAGCTATGTGAAATGTAGGAAATAATTTATTTTGTTACTTTGAATTTTTATAAATATAAATTTCCAACCAATAACTCAAAAATCTATGGAGCAACGTAGCTCAGTAGATAACGGGCTCGAAAAAGTTATTCTATTGAATTTAATAAACGTGGATCCGATTCACTGCCGTTCCAATAGAAGAACATACATATTATGTAAACTGACTTTAAATACAATTTTTAGGTCAAATGCAGTAATTCTAATACTATAATGTTTATTTATATAATAAATATCATTGTATTTTGATATATATAAAATCTTTAATTTTGTACAATTTATAAAAATATTTTTTTCATAAAAATGGACAAGAATTTTAACACAAAAAATGATAAATATTCGGAACACAAATTAATATAGTTGTTATTTTAAGATTAGTGGAGTTTCCAAAATCACAAGAAAAATAACAAAGGGTCAAGGCCGTGACAGGAACTCTGGAGTGTACGATATCTAAAGTCAAAAAAATCTAGACACACACATTTGAATAAAATTAGATGCTCTCTAAAAAAAATACTACTAGAAGCTTTTCAGTTATGAAAACTGGTTTCACTGGTTTAAGGATACAAAAACCCAACAACACATATTAGTCATTTCATCAGCTGTAAATTTTAAAAAGTAAAAAGATGTTCTCATTGTTAACTTTTATTGATATGTTTGTTGTATATATAGCAAATCCTTGGGAAAAAAAATAATGGGTATTATTTTTATTGTAGATATTTATTGATCTTTTGCTAAAACTAAACCAATAAATGACACAGAACTATAAAGATATTACCTAAATTATATATTGTTTTTCCTATAAGTAGATCTATTAAAAATGTTATAAGTCAGTATGTAAAAAAACAAACAAACGAAAATGAACGATGTAACCTTTACAAATGGAAAGTAGTTTCGGAGGAGAGCAGCTTAGCTGTTATGATCTTTTATTAAATTATCTGAAAGCAGCTATGAAAGACTGAGGAGATAAATAAACTCCAATCTAACTCAATATTTAGCAATGACATTGTCTGTAATTACTCCTATGTCGATCTTTAATTCTACTCTCCGTCCAACAATGACTTACAGTTATATATGGAATTGTAAAAATATGAACTTATAAAACATTCTTTTTTTTGGAGCTTTGGAATCATGTAAGTATAGAACGTGTGCTTATAAATGACTGGCAGTTAAACTTGTTTTTTGTTTGGAGTTATTGGGTGGTTTATTGAAATCTGAACACTTACTAATTCCATAATTACTAAAGGTTTAGTGATTGAGATCAATTCATTTTTCGATATATTTAAACATAGAAAATTAGTTTCACAACAAAACAATCCTGAGCTTTCTAGCTTATGTACAAATGATACTTGAACTTGATCGACGAGTTTCCATTTAAGTGATCCAAGCATTTGGGCGTTTCCAGGACCACTGTCTGAGCTGCAAGCAATTCCGAAAATTAAATTGGAAGAAGGGGTTGGTCGAAAAGTCAATACTGGTCTCGCAGAAGTTAAAGAAAAAAGCCCTTTTAAGTCTATGAGGTTCCTTGCAAAAGATCTCGGCGATTAACATAGGACTCCTCGGAAAGCTATCAAAAAATGGGTGGAAAGAACCTTGTTAAGTTGGAGAGACGACTTTTGACACCAGCAATGAAAGATCCCTATTTCTTGTTTTAATGATTATTTTGAACATTTTGACAATTTTGGCCCCACTACAGCCCTGATGCCACCCCCCTTGACTATACTTTTTTGGTGCATGCCGAGGAGAAGGCCTGCAGTGTCCGTCATCCAAACACCGAGGCCCTTAATGCCCCTCTTAGCCAGCATTAGGATGCCATGACCGAGGACTATATCTGCAGTGCCTATCAGGCCTTCCACCGCCGTCTGGAAGCCATCATTGCCGCTAAGGGAGGCTACGATAATGATTAAGAGAGACACATGTATTCCTAGTATTAATTTTGTTGAAATTCTATGGTCAATTAATAAAACAATATCTTGTTGAAGTTTGAAACTCAAAGTATTAAGATTTTAATTGACCCCTCTGTATACGAATAAGTCCTTGTTAGACTCGGAGTTGAATTGAGTTATGATATCGGAGTAGTTCTTACTCTTGCTCGACACGAGTGGAATTTTTTTTATTACCTTCCTCTCATAGTTGCTCTCAGCTAATCTAATAAATTTTCATGAGAGCTGAGATGCTTAATCTCAAATACTCTTCTAAAATCTAGAATTATCATATTAATTTGCGTTTTTTTTAAATTTCTGGCAAGTGAAATTATTTTTCACATCTACCTAAAACTCCTTAACAAATCCCAACAAAAACATGTGATTAGTTTATATTCTGATGTTTCCACTTTAAAAATTAAAGAATGATGATAACATATTTGGAAGCCAGAAAAACCTGTTCAATATGGAAACTATTAAAAGTTTCGCAATTGTTTAAGTTCATATTTTTTACAAATCCTCCTATAAATAGCTTTTAAAGGCACACTCCAACAACATTTAACTTTTTCATAAAACTATTTAACATCAATGTCAATTATTAATTGACGCAGTAATCACGAATCTGTAATTATTTTTTTTTCAGATAAAATCTGGTATTCAAAAATTTTCAATTGAAATTTTTTGAATACTTTTATAAATTTTCTTCTTTGCTAGATTGAAAAAATAGTATATATTGCTTTTGAACTAAACCTATTATTTCGGCATTGAAACCAATAAAACGCTGAAGCGTTATTGCATTCTAAGGAAAAACCTACTAAAAAATGCAAGATTTTTTTTTACGGTTCAAGTGATATTTTTCTAAATTTGATTACCCTGCGTCAAATTTATACCTATATTTGAATTTATTTTCACAGAAAATTAATTTATTTTCATATAAATTACTGACTTTTTTCTATCCCCATAAAATGTTATATATACTTTACCAATTCAATTACAATTTGTTTTGAAAAACCAGAATTGACAGGAAAAAATAAATCACAGATACTTGATCAACCTATCAAGAACTACTAAAATTAGAAATTGAGATTGAAAGATTTATTTTTTCTACTTGTGTAATCTTTTTTAAGAGGGTGTAATTGTTTTTCCTTATACATATATAAGAGAATGAAAAGAAGGAAATGTTCCAAATATTTTGAAAACATCGAGGTAAAATTCTACATGAGATAAAAATTTTTACTTTTTTCGAATTTCGATTACAGCTAGAGCAGAAAAGTTGTCATATTGGATGAAAATAAACTTAACAACATTATATTGTTCTACTAGGTCGTCTTTAGATCGCACATTTAGATCAAATTATACAATAAATGTATGTATACAACTAAGAAAACCTTTTTTTTTCTGCATAAAATAAACTTGTTACAATTTTTTCTAACTTATAATAGATGTTTCAAACTTTTTTTTTCTCAAATTGTCTTACGGAAGAGAAAAAGTGGAAAATTGAGGAAAATTTGATAATTTGCGGATATCACACATACTTTCTCTAAATTTTCAGAAAGAAAAGATCAAATTTTCTTATTTTATTGTCACTTTTTACCTCATAGAATAGCTTTAGAAAAGCCTATTTAATGTTTTTTATTGTTTAAAATAACGTCTATCATAATTTCTATATCAAAATAATGATGAATGCTGTATTTGAATTTTATTGACGAAATAATAACTCTTGTCTCCTTTCAAATTTTGAACAAAATGTGCTAACTGAAGATGACATTGTAGAAAAAGGAAATTTGAATAGGTTATGTACTTATCATATCACGATTTATGCAAACTAAACCTAATAACCGTTAAAAGTTGAAAAAAAAAATTACCTCAATGTGAGTAGAGAGGGCTTTGGAGAATAAGGTAATGAAAAACGATATACTGAGTTATTCAAATTTAATTAACAAGTTGAAAGGAGATGGTGAATCCAAATTTGTAGCATATCAAGTAGCTGTAAAGCTTACTCTATTATGGGTTCATAATAAATGATATGTAATACAATTATTGTTTAGAAATGCTCCAGCATTAAAAAGAGTCAATGAAATAACAAAGAATCTCTTAGAATTTAAAAAAAAATTAAAATATGATTTTTTTGTTCATCTAATTATATATAGATGGAATTAATTATTCTTGTAAAGTTTGTAATATCTAAACATATATGTAAATTTTAATTAGAATATACAATATAACCTATCTTAAATTTGTTAGTAGAAAGCAATTTATTTACTATTTATTATTGATAAAGCACAGAAAAAGTACTATATTCATTAGGGTGATGCCTTTTTGACGCTATTTTTTAAATCCATTTCTTAGTGTAACAATGTATGAACTTTCACCTAGAATATAGGAAGAGTATACTTTTTTTGTTTAAACCAACATCCATAAATAACTTCAAAAATCATTGATATACTTATAAAATATCAGAATAATATTTATGAGTGTGGCATTTTATATTTTTGGGACCGCAGGAAAGAAATTTGTTTCTTAATTTGGTCTCTTCATAAAAAAATAATACTTGTACAACTATTCGAATAGCCCTACACCCCATTCGTTCTATGTTGGGGTAAAAAGTGTGGGGACCCAAAACGTGCAGTAACATGAGTAAATTACCAAACACGAGATTTAAAAAAAAAAAAAACTCAAAAACAATTTGTTATATGTATAATTGCTGAATTTACATTTTTTTTGTATTCAAAAAGACCTCATTCACAAACAATAACAGTCTCGACACCCCATTGAGTCCATGGTGTACAACGTCATAGTGATGACAGCTTGGAGCAAATCCAAATTTGAGTGACAAGTACGGTAGACATTTTTCTCAGTAACCCTAAACTGTAAAGTCCAGAGGGTTGAGTTCAGAGCTGGAGGCCTACCACATAGAGGCAGGCCAGAAGTCAGCCATTTTCACGCTACATATTTAAATGCAAGATAATTATATTTCAAATACAAGTTTCAACACCATATCTTTAATAGATTTATTGATATTATAAGCAGTCTGGATAGAGATGACAAGGATTTCTGTAGCTTTCTCGGCACTGACACTGTCACAGAGGAGAATGCCAAGACAATGCCTGTTTTGTTATTGCTCTAGCGTTTCTAGAATTAGAGACAAGGGATGAAAACGAAACTTGTTTATTCTTGTTTCAGCTGTGGTTTGGTTCCCTAATGAAACCTTATTATTAAAAATAACTGAATGAAAACGTTATAAAATGCTACTGCATGTTTTGGATCGCCATTTTGTAATCATATGTATTGCATATATCTCAATTTTGTATAGATATCAATTATTCTACTATGCCCAGGAATCTGTAAGCAAATGTTTCTCAATAGGTGGGCCGCGATACAAAACTTGCTTCCTCGTCTGTTATTAATAGACTGTCTAGAGTTGACCAAAATTGTAAATATTATTATTTTGTAACGGACTATCGTTAAAATGTGAGCTTATTGTTGAGATTCATTCAATCCGACGACTATATTAAAACTAAATTAGATTTTTGGAAGGGTCTGACAATTTGAAGTTATAATTCATTTTGTAAACTCTAAACTTTATAAATATATGCTAATAAGTTAAATTCGAAATGATTTTTATTATGAAGTATTTGCTAAAATCAAATATTATTCGAACACAACAAAAAAAATCATCCTTAAAAAAATATTGGGTTGTATAAAAGTCACCACCCTAATGTACATTTATTAAAGTGTGCTTATATCTTTTGTAGTTTTTAATTTCAAAGCAACATTATCTAAATTACTTTTTAGAAATAACTATACAAACTGTTCTGGTAAAAAAGTTTTTTAAAAAATAAGCTCTTGTTCTAGGTTGATAAACTATTTTATAGCTTAGAAATCACTTTAATCAAACTTATGCATATTTGATGACACTCTTAAACCAGATAAATTTATGTTATTATGTATCACTGCTATTCATGTTGACATTAAAAAAAAATCGAACCAGACAAAGGAAATTGCATGTCGTGTCTTTATAAGAGAAAATTCATTCAACTTGAATAAATTATTAAAAAATAATTAAGATATATATGATTAAACATCGTGGCTAGAAAAAATATTCCTGTTATTTTTAACTTATTAAATAAGTCCATATAACTAGTTAATAAATTCAAATATTAATAAAAATTTTATAATAAAGTTCGGAATATATACATGATTAAATAAAAATTCAAAATTTGAGCTCTCAGCTGCATCACATTTTTTGAGACGTGGGCAAAACTCGGACACGCACGACGGATTTATTCTGGGGTAATTCCTGGATTATGGAGGAGTCCTTGAGTACATTGACACTTTAATGGCTGACGTGGTAAGCCTTCCTCTCTAGGACACCCCAAAAACATAAATTCTAAGGAATAGGTCTGGTGATGAGAGGGGCCACATCTCCTTTAGCAAAAAAATTTCAAACCTTCCTCAGCAAAACTTTTGAGATTTTTGAAATAATTATTTCTTGTTGCCAAAGATATGCACTATTTGGGTATTTGGTATTAATACAGGGATTGCCAAGTCCTGGAGCACTTATGTGTAGGTATTTAACTCAAATCTTGGTACAAAAAAGTGGGTTGGCATGAATACTCCATCTAGTGTTTTTATCTCGTCTTGAACTTTCAAGATAGTCATTTTGGTCACACCGACGATTTCTCCTATTTTGGTGTGTGATAAACCCACATTGGTGTAGAGTAAATCAACAATTTGTTACCTATAGTATTGTTGCTCCGTCATCTTTCGAGCAAATACAAGGTGTAACACCTTTTTTGAAAGTATATAATCTAAAAATTCTAATGAGGTCATTAGATTAATAGATTATTGACCATTTTTAGGCGTTAAAACTAATTACTTTATTGGAAATTTTTCTCTTGCCAAACTGTATGCAAAAGGGTCTTCTATTATAAGTGAACAAATTTTGTATTTTTTAATAAGATTTAAATAAATTATGTATGTCTAATAAAATATTATTTGAAAACTAAAAATTTAAGTTGATGACATTTAACTTATCTTATCACTGAGTTCCTTTTTGGTGATAAATTGATCAAAAATCGTCTTGAAGGTTTATATATATATATATATTGTAGTTCGTAAGCAATTCATTTAAATTCATATAATAAATCATTTGATAGCTATTGAGTTATGTAACAAAGCATACTCAACATTTGGCATTTTATTCCGTTATAATAAAGTCTAGTTGACCATTAACATATTTTTGACCTTAAATATTACAAACATAATATTTGTTGATTTTTAAAAGCTTTTACCAA